>NW_010187626.1:49008-49212 GCF_000695765.1 Mesitornis unicolor | reverse complement strand
GGGTGAAGCGAGGCGGTGTCCGTTGGGGTGGGTGGGGGCTGTGTGTGCTGGGGAGTCGGCCGGACCCCTCAGCCGGTCCGGGGCCGTCTTGTCAGGGTACCATCGCACGCTGCGTGGTGTCTACCGCGGGTAGCGCCACTCGTGCCTCTCGGCCGTGCCCGGGTCTCATCTGTAGTGGCTCCCCGCCCCCCCCCCCCCGCGCCC
>NW_010187626.1:48335-48972 GCF_000695765.1 Mesitornis unicolor | reverse complement strand
CCTCCCTGTTCTCGCTGCTCCTGCCGTGTGGTGCCTTCCTGAGGCTTTTAACCGCCCTCCCCCTCAGCGTCTGCTCTGGGGCTCTGCCGCCACAGCCCTTACAGCCCGACTGGTGCCTTTGCTTTCAGGTGAAATGGAGGTTGTGGTCTGGCTGGGGTGCCTTCACACGTGGTCAAAAACTGGTGTCCAGCTTGTGCTGGGTCAAAGTGCCTTCTGTTGGAGGAGGGAGATGGGCAGTAGCTGACTTTGGGCTGACACGTGCATGCTCACTTTTTATCCATACGAGGTCCATGAGCAGTCCCAGCAGAAGTACTAAAACCTGCAGTGGTCAGAACCAGTGCAATTGCAAGTGTATGGTGGTTGGCCGCCTCGGGAACTGTTGCTGCACTGGCAAAGATTTAATAAAATCTATTTTGCGTTGTGTGTCTCCCCGGTGTTTGAAGGGTAAAGAAGATGAGGTTCTTCTACAGTTGTGCAGTGCTTCTGGGCCAGTGTATGTGCAGCTGCTAATAGGACAGCAGGATGTCTTGCTTTTGTACCCCCATCTGTCCTGCTCCAAAGTGCTTATTCCTGCTCCTTCCCTTCATCAGCTGCTTATTCAGCTCCTTAACGACTTGGTTTAACCCACTCATTCAGC
>NW_010187626.1:39630-48321 GCF_000695765.1 Mesitornis unicolor | reverse complement strand
AGCAGGAAAGGACCAGAAAATAACGACTTAGTTCTCAGGTCACAGAGCAAAACTGGCTCACCACAGTGTAAGGTCTTCTGAGGGAGGACTGTTTAGTAAGTAAAATGAGACATCTGGGCTGCCCTTTTGGTGTCAGTGAACTGTTGGTTCGTATAGGTGAATCCATCCATAGTCTCTTGTTGCAGGCCTGCATTTTATTAGAAGTCTAATTTCTGCCTCTTGTGATGGCAAAGAGAAAGGGTAACCGTGACAGAACTGACACAGTGGGCTCCGTCTATGTCTGGAAACAACCATATCACCCATCATTGTCATGTGAAACCTTTTCTTTTTGTGAGCACACAGGTTTTGCGACATTTCTTGAATACCTTAAATGTGAATTTAAAATTATGTATCATTCCATTGTTTAAAATGGGGAAAAACCAGGAGTTCCTCTGTTTTTAGTTTATGAAGAAAATTGTGCTGGTCCCCATGTAATAACTTCTGTCCTTTTTTAGCTCACTTTCTGAAGAGTAAAGTTACAAGGCAGGATAGAAACTTGAACTGCTGCAGCTCTGCCTGTGTATATTTTAGAGTAAGAATACCCAAGGTGGATTACAGCATGCATCTTTGAAAGTAGTTTAAGGCTTATTGAATGCTTGCATGTATTTTGGACTGAATGTTTGGAAGTGTTGCCACTGACTATATGGAAACATTTTCATAGTATAAAAATTATTTTTAATTATTCTATTCCTTCCCACTTACCCTATTTTGGTATTTAAAGTGGTCAAAGAAAGCAAACTTTTGTATCAATGTTTAATATCAAGGGTGTTTTATAACTGGAATGCTGTTTCTTCTAGAACTTTGATTACAGTTAAATGTGATTTTGTTTTTCTAGGTCTTTATAGCAGTAGAAGTTGGGTTTAGAATGTGCCTGTGTTCACTAGCATATTTAAAACTTGCCTTTTAAAGTGTATAGATAAATTACTATAGATTTATGTGGATCTTTATTATTTTGATTTATATTATCTTTGTTTTCTTAGAGTTCCTTCCCCCAGCTTAATTGTCCCTCCTTTTACTTGTTTCACTCTCACACATAAAGACATTGTCATTTTATTTCATTGAAGGAAAACTAGGAGATGGCAACTCTTTTGCTTTAATAGAGTGAAATTTTGATCCTGTTTTTGCTTTCTTCGATTTTAATTGTTTTTTAGAATAGTGCTTGAAACTGTGAGGGTGGAAGTGTAAGGGTTGGCAAGTCAACAGAAATGCTTACTGTCTTATACCTTGGCTTTGCAGCTTTCATTGATGAGTTGAGGAATGCAAGAGTAATTACAAATTAAGATAATATTTTAAAAAAAGCAAGTGTTATGAGTTATTGATGTGCTTACACCATTTTCTTATTATCCTGAGCTTAAATCTAGTGTTCGCTCAGGTATATTTCATTACTAAATGTAAGATTGTATACAGATTCTGATTATACATTCATAGGTGACACTTACTCTGACTTTATTTCCAAGCTCCTCCAAAGTAATTTTCACAAAGCTCCGTTCCTAAACCAGTAGAGCAAACTGGGGAGCAGGGGAGAGAAGCTCAGAATACAGCTTGCAGCTGTTTTTCTTTCCTTTAAGCTTGAATGAGAAGTTCTCTCTTGGGAAGGAAGTCCCAGGGCTGAGTGACTCAAAATGCATGAAGCACTTACATTGCTTCTTAAAATAAAGCTTTGCTATAGTAAGCCACATTCATTGTATGTCAGTGTGCTCATTTGATACTGTTCAGATACTAAAAGTGTCTTGTATTGCTCTCATTGGGCCTTTAATGGTGCAACTCTCTATACCCCTCAGCTAATTAGTATATTGTTCTGCTCATTATTAATATAAACATCTTGCCGAAGGGCTTGAATGGAGCTTGAACTTCTGCTTCAGTTGGAAGTTTTACCTTACCTTTTCAAGGTCATCGTTGACCGTTCACTATCTTGAGCGATCAGCTCACAGCAGGGAGAGAAACTGATATCCGGCTAAGGAAGCCTGATTTGCACAATAATTTGAAGACCATTTCCATTTTTGTCATCCTGTTGTTGAGGTGGGCTTCCTCTCTGATAGCTATACTCCCTTTTTCATGTGTGTTGCCTTGGCAGAGAGCTGAGTCTTTTGTATGGTGATTGCTACATTAATTACCTTATTTTTTGAGTTAATTTCATTTTCAAAAAGCTGTCCACTCTTGATAGCATAGTTTACTTTTGCTCATGTAAAATTAAGTCCTATGGTGACTGGCAGTTTTCAAGGAGGACTGACTAGCTACAGCAAATTGTTGTGTGAACAGAAAAGATGCATTGATGCACTAAAAAGTTTTTGTATTTATCGAGGTAAATCTGTGCATTCAGGTCACTTCCCTCTATTTAGTCCCTGATTTCAAGGGCCTGATTCTGAGGTACTGGTAGAACTTGTTTTGCCATTAATAATTGTTGATGAAAGATGCCTAACCAAAGAAAGGAAAAATGTGTTTAAGTGTAGCACATACTGATTGCCACATGGAATTGCAAGAAAGATTGTAATTAATGGGTTCTAAAAAGTATCACTCTGCTTTTAGCTTTTTCACAGAGCAAGAAATGGAGTAAGAATAAGCCAGGATTGGAAGATTTTGAATTACTGATCTTTGGTAGGACCTTGCAATTGACAGTTTGCATTTTTTAGTATAGCAAAGACAACTTTTAAAAACAAACCTTACTGTTACCAGACCTGCCATATATATAGCAACTATATGTTTATATCTGTGTTTATTTATAAAGATTAATAAATGCTTCTTATTTCAAGGTCATACCATACATTTTTGCAGCAAGCTCTATCGCTGCAGTATGTGTGTCTGTGAAACCTATTTGCAACCACTGGAATTATGATGTATGCCTGCTGACTGTCACCCTTTGGCCAGCCTTTTCAGAAGTTGCCTATATAATCCAGCTGCCTTTTTTCCCTCCTTTGCTTTGCCTTCTATATAGAAGGGTAATTTCTGAAGTGTATAGTGCTCTGGAGGTTTTTGTGTTCTTTCTTGTGGTTTGTACTGGGAGATACGAGGAGCAGAACACAAAATATTTCTGTCTTTTTTCAAGTCTAAGAAAATGTGTTTACTGGAAGGGAAATTGTCTTCTTTTTAGGTTCAGTTTTTCCAGGCTCTCTTTAGCAAGTAGCTTGCTTTTCTCGTAACAGGGAAGTTGTGTATTATTGAAACATACTTTGTGACCTGCACAAGTGCTTTAAAGAATTCACTTACACATATTTTTAATAGCACTGCTTGTCTGATAATGCACGAAAGCAGTTGGAACTGCAAATCCCGTGACCACTGCTGAAATTCTAAAGCTGCTGTTAGAAATCTAATGGGGAGGGCACACTGTTCACAAGGCATTCTGGATTAACACAATAGTGCAGATTTTAAATGAAAAGCTTTCAGTTTGGTACCAGCTTGCCTCTAGTGACTCTCTGACTACAGGGCAATACTAGGTGCCGTGAGACATGAGTTCCAGCTTAAGTCTTCCTTGCACGGTTATTGTGAATTTATTTTTCTCATCTTCTGTATGCTTAATATTTTTCTGCACTACAAGAAATGAATGACGTACAGTCTCGCAGGGGATGCGTGAAGTTTTAATGTAAGTTAAAACGGGAGTGTTTAGTCCTTGAAGTAAGAACATTTTTATTTTTCTCAAAGGCTATATTTAACTTTCAGTGGACAGAATGACAGAAATGGAGACTGAAACTGCAAGAGACAAAGCCATGGAAGAAGAGAGCACTGAACAGAAGAAGGAGAGAGAGAAAAAGAAGAGGTCAAGAGTTAAACAGGTGCTCGCAGATATAGCGAAACAAGTGGATTTCTGGTTTGGCGATGTTAATCTCCACAAAGACAAATTTCTCCGAGAACAAATAGAAAAGTCCAGAGATGGGTGTAAGTTTATATTCAGTATATTTCACTAAACAAACATGTTTTTAACTTTCTTCTTCACCTATTGCTGGTGATGTTTGCAAGTTATTTTGAGGTGCACGTCTACACCTGAGGAAGACGCTGGTTTCACGCTGGAAACCAGCATTAAGATTAGCAGCTCAGGGGGCGGAGCTTGGTACTACTTTTTAGAAATTGTATTTAGTGTTTCACTTTTCCTTTACTACCAGCCATAATTTAAAAGGCCTCTGCGAGAGTAGAAATGACTGGGAAATCTGGTTTTCATTTTTTTTAACTTTGTTTAATTTTAAGAATAAGCAAACAAACAAGGGTTATTCTGCCCTTAGTGGTACAGTACTTGACTTGTAGGGTAGACATATATAGAAATTAAAATGTCACTTGGATTTGCAGTTAGGTACCTGTATTTTTTGTGTTTTCTTTGCAAGTTTGATAGGTGAAAAATTGTGTATTTGCATGTAGGGCTTCTGTGAGTCTCTTTTCTTTAGATAATTTTTGACATGGTTGATTTGACTTCAGAGTAGGAAATTGAACTTGATTCTGAAACTGCTTACCAGAAGTTAATTTGCACATTAACTGCACTGTGCTTTTGCTTTAAAAAACAGTACATGTGTGGTAAATACAGTCTGTCAGTATAATTATTCAATTAACTGTGTTATGCTAGAGGGACTAGAACTGTGGTATGTCTGTACAAAGAGGTGGTCCTTTTCCATCAAATCAAACAAAAAAGACAGTTTCCACAAGTGTTTACTTATTTTTGGTTTCTTAGAGAGTCTATATTTATTTCAAGTGTAAATCATTAGTCCAGTTGCATTGTGTGAGAAGTCTAGCCTTATAACTGCTTGGTGTAGTCCCCAGTTATATTAAACTTCAAGCTAGATTAAAGAAAGGGCCTTCAGGGGAGTAAAATTTACCCTATGTTTCTGAAGCTTGGATGTCTTTAACTTTCTTTATTAAGATTAATACTCATAATTTTCTGTCAGGGTTTTAGCGGCATGACTCATTGCAACAGAAGTGCAAGCAGGGGCCTTTGTGTTGGGAAGACTGAGTTAAAGACTTAATTGAGTAATTGGAGAGGCATGTTTTCAATGCAAATAGCTTTTGTATTGTAAAACTACATCAGAAAGGGGTTGTTCTTCCTTTCTTTTCAAAGATAATAGTTATCAGTGGGGAGGTAAAAGAACAAAATTCCTTTGATAATGGTTAGTTAGCACAAAAGAAAATTAAATACGGGTTTACTTGAAACTTTAGTTTTGATGGTAGAAATTTTCTGTAAATCTTTGGCAGCATGCTGTATGGTTACATACTGCAGTTTTGACTGATTGTTTTACAAAAGTACTAGATGAGTCTTAATGTCAGGTTAGAACACATAACTAATGCTTTCTAGATTACCCTGGTTTCATCATTTGCAACTTTTTTCATCCCTAGATGTTGACATATCACTTCTTGTTTCTTTCAACAAAATGAAAAAATTGACTACAGATGGAAAATTGATAGCTCGAGCAGTTAAAAGTTCATCTGTTGTAGAGGTATTTCACTCTCTTGTATTTGCTGATATTGGAGTAATTATACTGATATTGAAATAGGCAATGATATTACAGAAAATGCTTGTTCATTTCTTGTTACTTTTAGTTGGATTTAGAAGGAACTAGAATCAGAAGACGCCAACCACTGGGTGAGCAACCAAAGGATGTGGATAGTCGTACAGTCTATGTGGTAAGGTTGGACTTGTATGTGCCTCATGCCTGGCAAAGTGCTTTGTTATTTCTAACTATGGAAACTTTTCAAATTTCTTGTTAATTCTTTAAGAGTGGAAAAACCCATTGTGCATTGTCTGTGACAATCTAATTAATAGTATTATTTACTGTATTAAGAACAACAAAAACAACATAAAGCAGCCAGATAGTTATCCCAGAATTAGAAGGTAGATTTAGCACAGGAAACATTTACATAAAGTATAAATGCTAATAGAATTTGACTGTCTTTTGGGTTTTTTTCCCCTCCAAAAGAAAAGGATAGTGTGAGAGAGGGAAATGCATTATAGATGTAGTGGACTTTTAATGCTAAGGCCCATAGAGTGGGCTTTATGTATATGCTTAATGCAGTAATTTTTTTTTTAATCGGAAATTTATTTCTGTGTCAATATTCTTGCTAACACAGTGAATGGACTGGGCAGGTGGGTGGCTACTGTTGCTTGTGCAGTGTACGTAAGGGAAGTAGATTACATGAAGGCAGGTGAGTGCCGGCAGTGATCATGGCAAGAAGTGGATTAGTTTGGCACACTTTCTTCTGCCAGCTTAAATAATTTTAAATGCTAAGCAAAGAGTGACTTCATGTGCTAGTAAGAAAAGGTGCACTTTCATTTGGCTAGTAGTGCTTTCAATGGGTGTTTCTAGTTAATGTCATTAGAGGAGCAACAGGTACCAAGAAATATTTACAAATTACATTAATATAGTCAAAGCTTTAGAATAATAACTTTATTAGTTTTAGCAAACAGGAACTGGCTGAGTTTGCAAGATAATTAGGGGTACTCACGAAGTACAATTTGGTTACAAAATCTGCTACTGGGAGTGCCTCTGGTTTTGTAACAAATATCATTCTAAGGGCAGAATGTACCCAATTATGAGCTAGTGTTATGTTTAGGTGGGTTTTTTGTTAAATCGTCCTAATAGCCCACTGTCTTGTGGCTAACTTGATACTGAAGTGATTCATTAATTTAAATGACTATAGCTTGTGCTGCTGGAAAAACTGTCTCTCAACATGGTATTTCAGATATGTCAAAGTGGAACAGCTATTATATTGTTGAGCCACTTAAGTGGTAGCATGGAAAGAGATGGTTGAACTGTTGCACTTATTATTGCACTTATTTAAAATCCTGTGCAATTTTTTAATAGAATTGAAGCCAGTGTGGAATTTCATTTGTCTCTAAAGAAAGATTTTCATGGTTAATGCCAATTTAGGTATATACCTGTTAGCAGTTGAATCTTCATGCAGTTGGTAATTTCAAGCAGGCCAAGCTTTCTTTGATGAAGATAAATAATAATCATGTCCAAAGTGCCAGCCCATCCAGATAAAGAGAAGCTGGGTTACTCTGATCATTGTGTTATTTAACAAAAGCCCAGAAAAGTCCATTAGTTTTTCTTAAGTACAGTATGCCAATCACTGTGTTTCCCTAATGTGGTTACAGGGACTCTGCTTAGAAGTTCTCAGATACATTGTCTATATAATTTTTGGAAAAGATCGTAGAATGGTTTGGGTTGGAAGGGACCTTAAAGTCTAGTCCATCCCCCCTGCCATGAGCAGGGACACCTCCCACTAGACCAGGTTGCTCGAATCACCATCCAACCTGGCCTTGGACACTTCTAGAGAGGGGGGCATCCACAGCTTCTCTGGGCAACCTGTGTCAATGCCTTACCAACCTCACAGTAAAGAATTTCTTCTTGATATCTAGTCTAAATCTACCCTCTTCCAGTTTAAAATCATTATCCCTTGTCACTACACTCCTTTATAGAGTCCCTCCCCATCTTTCCTGTAGGATGCCCGTAAGTACTGGAAGGCCACTCTAAGGTCTCTCTGGAACCTTTTCTTCAGGCTGAACATCCCCAACTCTCTCAGCCTGGCCTCATATGAGAGGTGCTCCAGCTTCCTGATCATCTTTGTGGCCCTGGGCCATGAGCTCCTCTGGGCTCACTCCAACAGAATATTCCAAATTTCATGAGCTACATAATCTATACATAGCTTAAATACATAGTGAAATGGGTTTTACTTTTAAGCTTTTCTGTAAGACTAAAATAAATAACCTGTGTGTTTTGTAAGTTACTGAATTCATAGAGATCTTATTTAGAGAATATGTAGCAACCCAGGGTGGATTTTTTTCCTGTTTAAAGACTGGTCTATGAGGTATCTGCTCTTTGTACTGCAATTATGGTCATGTTAAGACGTGTTAAATGACCTGAATGTAGCAGAGGCTGTGGAGCAGAAGTAGTCGAACTGTTTGTAAGCTTTGTTTGATTTTGGAGTAGATGAATAAAAGATTTCTGTGTTGGACTAATACAAAGGTTACAGTTAAAGCCTCCATTGTGAGGGATTGTCTCCAATAGTAATATGTTTTCTGAATTTACGCAGGAAGTCAAAGCTTCATTTCTGAACTAAGAACTGATAATAAAGTTGTTTTTCTTTAAGGAATAGTAGCTTCATTACTTTGTATTAGTTACAATCTCATTTAATTTAGGAGTTTTCATTAAATTTATCTGAAATAATCTTGTGATTAGAGAGTTTTTTAATATTCTTTAACAGAAACTACAGTTTGACATGTGGTATTATTTTGTACTCATCCCATAATATTTTTAAAGCTTCAACTTTATACCAAAATCATAATGATATGTTTTTTTCAGGTAGACAAAGTTAATGCAAAAATAGTATTCTACCTGCACGTTATAAATAATGTTTTCCTATAAGGAAAACCTTTTAATGCAGTAATTTGCCATGGAAAAAATGAAGTTGTTGTTTAGACATGAATGTAGGGTTTTTAATGGTGTTCAGCTGGGTCTATTTAGAAAATGATAGGACAAGATTTCTCTTTGATTGGTGAAGGGAACCAAGACATGATATCTGCAAGTTGCTACAATGTGTTGCTATATTAAGGAATTTATAGAAATAAAAGTAAGGCTGTTTCGTCATCCAAGAAGCTGGCTAAAAGTTTTAACTTCTTAACTTCTGCTGCCTCTGATCAATTAGACCATAAGTGCTAACCACTAAGCTTTAAAATGT
>NW_010187626.1:11084-39599 GCF_000695765.1 Mesitornis unicolor | reverse complement strand
ACTAGTCTTTAAAAGGGCTGCTACCAGCAGGAATTTATCAGTTTGAGTAGTGACTCTACTGCCCTACAAGAATTCTTTCTGTGATACCTGCATTACCGACAATTCAAAAAAAAAAATCCTTGTGCTCTGCAGTGGGTACTTTGAGAAAATGCAGAATTATGTTTGCGTGAAGGTCTTAAGTTTATAAAGATGTTTCATGTTGCAAAGATAGAGCTTCAGGTGAGGGCTTGTTATCTGTCACAGGATGAAGATAGACATTTAAATTAAATATATAATGTATTTGTTGTAGATGTATGAATGATTAGAGATCCATTTTCAGATCACTGTGTTTACTATCTAAGCAGTCTGACCTCTCAACAAGAATACTTACTGAAATAAAAAAGTGTTTCACAACATAGTCACATCAAACTGAAATATATAGTTGTGACAGCTTTTTAATTAGATGTAGTAAAACATCTTATGTACAATGGTAATACAGTAGTGAGAAAATTATATTTCTTTCTTTTTTTAGGAGCTGCTTCCCAAAAATGTCAATCACAGTTGGATTGAACGGGTGTTTGGGAAGTGTGGTAATGTAGTTTACATCAGTATACCCCGGTATAAAAGTAGTGGCGATCCAAAGGGATTTGCTTTTGTTGAATTTGAAACTAAAGAGCAAGCAGAGAAAGCTATTGAGGTGAGTAATGATGCCTCTGGTCTGTTAACATTCTTCCTGTTTGTCACTCTTCAGTATGGATGGTATAGTCTTCTAAGGGTCACCTACTGAACCTTAGAGAAATTAATGAAATACCATGACTTAAAAACTTTACTTAGCAGGAGTTATGTTCTGTCTCCTGCCCGCAGAAGTCAAATCAATTCCACAGTTGTTTAAAAGTGTAATTCTGTTAATAATCTAGAGACTTAGGAGAGAAGCACAGTGGGTATATTTTTGAAAAATGCCACTCTTGGCATCTCTTGCAGAAATAGAGATCCCTGTATAACAGTACAATGGCCTATTAAAATTCATCAGACAAGCATGGTCATACCTACTTTTCTGTATTTAAATACAGTTTGAAAGTTTAAAAACACTGTTTCAATATCATAATAATAACAGAGGCATACAGATACCACACTATTAATGTGAAATCAAGCAAGCTCTGCACTTATATAAGCAAACCCCAAAAACAAGCAAATTCCCCCCAGCACCCCCCACCCAAAAAAACCAACAAAAAAATCCACAAAACCTCCCAAAAAAACCCAAAACAAAACAACAAAAAAACCCCACAAAAGACACCAACAAAAAACCACCACACCACTGAAATTACTTAAGGAACTACATGTAACTCTGTCGTGGTTTAGGGCTGGGCTGGCCACTAAATCCTGGACAGACGCTCTCTATTAGCCCCTCTCTCCTCCCAAGAAGGGAAGAGAAACGAGAATAAAGAAGAGAGACTTTACAGGTTGGAAAATAAAGCAAACAGATTTAATGAAATGATAATACAAATACTACAGGATAATAATGTAAATAGGAAAATAATGAAATATATACAGATAAGTACAAATATATATACAAAACCAATATAAAATCCTCCCCCCACCTTCCTCCAATGATAAATACGTCACCAGAGGCTCTGTGGAGCTGGGCACTGAAAAAGACTCAGCAGCAGGTGGGAGCAGGATGCGAATGCAGGAACACATGAATCGGGATCAGAGGCTGACGAACTAGCAGGGTTCTGCTTGGACTTCAGCCACTGAAGGGGTCAAGATGGAAGGAAGGGTCCAGGATGGAAGGTCTCCAAGATGGAAAGGTCGAGACCCTTGTGATCCTTCGACTTTATACCGAGTATGATGTATGTGGGATGGAATACCTAGTTGGTCAGTTTTGGGTCCACTCCTCCCTGTAGGTGCAGATACGGCATCCATGGTGAGACAGTGGCCTTGTGATTATCGCTTGTAGCAGTACACACTGTCTGGAAGAAACATGCTGCTTGTTTCAGCAAGTTCAGCCACTTAGAAGAGACTGAGCTGAAAAGTAAAATCACTAAATAGAAAATTAGTTCTATTTAGCTCAAACCAGGACAATTTCTGGAATCACGGGGGCTACATGTTTCTTAAAAGAATATAGCACTGCTGTTTTTAACTTGTATGGAGATTCTTTAAACACGAAAACGTAGTTTGTAGTAATATTTTGTGGCTTTTAATGTTTTACTATTATTATTTTTTAGTATTTGAACAATCCACCAGAAGAAGCACCACGAAAACCTGGGATTTTCCCCAAAACAGTAAAGAACAAGCCTGTTCCTGCACTGAATACAAGTAACAGCAGCGTAGTAGGTAAGTGTGATTAAGTTATTGGGATAAAGAAACAAACTGGTTTTTGCCTCCACTTCTGAAGAGAGAATTTTGAACTGCTGTGTTACTGCAGTCTAATCTCACATTTGTCAAAAACCTTATTGGAAAAGAAAAAAGCGTGTTGCTGTTTCTTGTGTTGGACAAAATAGGCTTAATAATGAAATTGTAAAACTAAAATATACTAAATTTCTGCCTTTTTCCAGTTTGATAAGGCTCTTACTTTCTCTTTTCCTATATTTCCAGCTGCCACCATTAGTCATCGTTGTGCTGGAAGAGCAGCTTTCAGACTGTACAATAAATTATTATCTAAGCACTTAGCTTTAGCAAGACTAATTTGACACAGATTGTTTTAAAAATACTTAATATTGAAAGATATGGACATAAGAGCAAGATAATGCTGAAACGTTAAGTGCTGTTCAGATGAGTCTGTGATCATCTGACATATTTCAGTGCAAACCTTGATTCTTATCTCCTGCTGATTTTTTCTGTGAGAGAACTATGAAAACAGGATTTTTGCCTCTTTTTCTGCCTCTACATGAGCAGAGCAGTCTAAAGCAGAATAAGCTTTTTAGAGCGTATTTACAAGTCCACTTTACATGATTCATAATTACTCAGAAGAACCTGGAGGAAATTGCAGAGAAGAGAATTCAGAATTCACAATTAAGCGTGTTTCCAGTAAATACCATCTACTATAACTTAAAAAGCAGCATCACAGCATTATTTTGCAATTTTGATCACTGAGACTTTTTTGCTCATTTCTGATGACATAATGCAGTTTCCTGAACTTGAGACACTTTTTTTCATAAGTGTAATGATGAATCTTATGTTGTATTACTCACTATTATCACTAATTCATTGTTACACCAGTAACTATTAGGGTTATTAGGACAAAAAAAAAAAATCAAAGAAAAAACATGCTATTTAAACCATGCTTTGGAAAACACTGCAACCTGCCTATGAGAAGTAGGATGTATTGGAGGGTTGTTTTTTTTTTTTAGATTGGCTCAGTTAATGTTCTTTAGTTTAGCCGACAAGTAATTGTTCATTACATAAATAGTGTGATAGACTAATTGGGCTGAGTATCTCATTTTATTCTCGGTGTACAAATTGTCAGTCCTCATTTTCTTGTCTTTGTTTTTTGGCCTGGAAGGAGGAAGGTATCTCTTCTCAAAGGCAAGTAAGAGATGACATAACAAAATGTGCATTTGTTAAGAAGAAGCAAAGTAGTCTAGCTCCTTTGTTTTTAGTGTTCTTTTACTTTTCTGCTTGAAATGCCTAGGAAGAACTTTGGGACAATGTATTGCATCTCTCCTGTAGTTAGAGATGGCAGAGGCAGTTTTTTGTTTAACATCGCAGATTATAATGACCTGTGGTATCGTGACTGTTTACTTAGATCAGCTAATCTAATCTAGTTTGTAATCATTCAGTTTAAAATACTGTCTTTTTAATACAGAAGAGAAGAAGAAGAAGAAAAAAAAGAAATCAAAAATCAAGAAAGAGAGCAATGTACAGACAGCTGTAGAGACAAAGGAATCAAACACAAACACTACAAAAGAGCAAGTACCCAAGTCAAAAAGACATAGGACTTCATCGGAGTGTTCAGAAATGGAGGGAACTGAGACTCACAGGCAGCCCTCAAAGAGAGAGAAAAGAAAATGGGACCGAACAGAAAGCTCAGAGGTTCATTTGGAAAGTAGGCCTGGGAAGAGAAAAAGAACCAGCTCTGGAGATGGCGAAACATCAACTCCAAAACTCAAGAAAACTGTTCAAAATAATGAAGTTTGTCCTGTGAAAGAAGAAACAACAGAAGCTCCGAAAGATGCCAATGGTAAAGCGTATGTTTTTAATCTTTTCATGATTTATATGCATGAATAAAATCAAATGGCAGATGTATCTCTTACAGATAACAAATAGTAGGTGTAGTAACGAGGGAAAAGTCTAGATAAGGAGAAAAGCTTGAGTTAAAGAAGCCGTGTTCTTTGCAGTTGAAATTGTATTTGTAGTGGCCAAAGTAAATAGGAATCTTGATATGCTAGAGGGTTATAAGCAAGTGAGGAAAGGAGAGTTGCAAAGCACATGGCTGGAAAGCAACAAGAAATGTAGCAAGTGTAGTCTGTGTAATAGAAATGCATTAGTGAACTGACTGTTGGTGGCTGATAGGTTTATTACTTGGATTAGAGATTATTGAGTAAACCTTTCAAGTGCAGGTGAAAGATTACGACACTGAATTTCTGTCTTTGAAAGGCTGAAAACTTAACTGGTAAAAGGTTCTTCTGCTTGGGTCAGTAGGTGAAAAATGGATAATGGTGGAGGCATAACAAAGGTCAATTTAGGAATATGTGGAGTTCCCTGCAGTTAAATTTAAATTTGGTAATGAGTAATTCCAAGGAGATAAACTGCATGGAGAACAGGAGAAAATTTAAATACTGAAGCAGGTAAATCTCATCAGAAGTAAAAATAGTTGACTAAGAAGTTAATGTCAGTAGAACTTCACTGAAGTAAAGTATGGATTAAACAGCCTAGGAAAATGAGAAGAGTGTGAGAATCTAGGTAAAACTAAAATACAAAAGAAAAAGCTGATCCCAGTTTCTTACATGAGGTAAGGGTGGGGGAGGGAAGCAATAGATGGGGTTAAAGGCTGCATTGAAATCACATTTGTGTTGACAGAAATCCATGATTAGAGACTAGATTTGAGTAGTTGAGAGAGTGGACTAAAAGTAGGTAGCAGGCAGATTTTTTTGATAGGGTTTTCATTCCAATTTGAATCAAAGAACCAATATTCATGAAACTTCTTAATAACAAAGTAAATATCATATGCTATTTTATGGAAATACAGGTATATCATTAAGCCTGAATAAATATTTCATTAAATATCTGCCAATGTAATTGTAATTTTTCTTACTATTTTAATGTAGAGGTTTCTGCAGAAGATGACAAAGATGATAAAAAAGACACATCCCTTTCAAAATCTAAAAGGAAGCACAAGAAAAAACACAAAGAAAGACACAAAATGGGCGAAGAAGTCATTCCACTCAGAGTACTCTCCAAGTAGGTTATGAAATTAATCTATGTGACTAGGTTATGGCAGTACTGGGTACGATGTGGAGGAATTCCTTTGCCCTGTGTACTAGTGGGCTGGCACAACAAAACCTGCCTTCTTAAAGGGGTGCCCAAATTAGAAAACCTTTGTAGGTTAGAAAAAGTTTCTCAAATTCAGTTGGGAAAGATTTCTACTAACCAGGAAATAGCCACTCCTGAGCAAGACTGAGCTAACTTGTTTTTTAATTTCATAAGGTCTTATGTACACCTTATGCACTGGGTCTATTGGCAGTACATATTTTTTGCTATATAGTTTTAACTACAGAAGGCAGTGAATGTAGTTAAAATTTGTCATGTTGCTTTGTGATATAACTTACTTTTTCAGTGTTTTTAACTTATGTGTGAGTTACTAGAAACTTTTTCAGAAGTAACAAGTTTTGCATACTTTATTGAATTTTATTGCTTAACAGGCAGTTTATACAGCAATTTCACAATGTTTACAGCCTCTAGAATGTTGTTCATTTTCTTCATTGTCTCAATTATATTAAAGTCTTTGTATGTCTGACAGTCCATCACCATTGCTAAAGTGCAATTCCAGTTTTTATGTAACAGAGTTGCATATTAGCAACAGTATTAGCCTGTAGCTGAAAAGCTTTAAATGGCAGGGTTTCAAAGTCTGACTAAAATCACCAATTTATACCAGGTTCCTTGGCAGTTAAAACACAAGTTGAGCCATTACAAATTTTTACAGAAATATTCATGCCTCTAACCGTTGGGCTTTTTTTAGGAGTCACCGCAACTAAAACATGGAAGCACTTACTTTTTAAGCATCCAGCAAGTACCTTCATGTTAAAGTAGAGGGGGTCCTTGCCATTTTCTGCAGTACCAAGATGCAAAATTGTTTGTGTTTCAAGTTTAATATAGAGGCCATATGTGCAATGCAAATACATGAACAGTGCAGAAAACATAAGTTGACTTTTAATAAAAACTATTTCCCTACCTAAACAGAAATCTATAGGACTTGGGAAATTTCATTGCTGTGCAGTAAGGGAATAATTTAGTTTCTCCATTGCATGTTACATTCTGTGATAAGTATGACACCGTCAGTCCTTTACTTTTCCTTTTCTTTGCTGGGAAAAGGGAAGTGCTTTTAGTTGAGAAAAAAGGATTCACCACCACTAAAACATGGAAGCACTTACTTTTCAGGAACAAAGCAAGTACATCCACATTTAAGTTGTGGGGGTCCTTAAGTGGAGACACTCCATTTTCCTTTTTGAAAATAGTAATTAAATAGCAACAATTAAAAGGTTTGCATATACAGAGTTCTGATAATGCAGTAAAAAACCAGATTATATTAATATAACTAGGTTTTCGAGGTGTAGTTTCAGAAATTAGTTTAAGAACATTAGGATCCACCGCCACTGAAACATGGAAGCACTTACTTTTTTAGGCAGCAGGTACCTCCATGTTAAAGCAAAGGGAGTCCCATGAAAATTTAAAATTTTGTTTAAAAAAACCCTCATTGCTGGGGCAGCATGCCTTCATCTGCTCACTGTCAAGTCTTCTTTTGTTTCCTGGATGCAAAAATCTTGTCACTACCATGTAGACAAAAAAAATCCTGGATGGTATTTCAGTATTGCGATCAGGATTCACCTCTACTAAAACATGGAAGCACTTACTTTTTTCAAGTCACAGAAAGCACCTCCATGTTAAAGTAAAAGGGGTCCACAAAAAAACTTGTAGTCACCAACGAAGCTTGTCTTCTTCTGGGTTTCTGAGACTACTGCATCAAATACAGAGAAAAAGGTTTAAGTTGTAGTTGTCTATAGCAAAGGAAATAAAGGACAAAAAGTTTGAAAGGAGCACAAGTATTGCAAATACTTACCTGTCTCATTCCCCATGGTCTTCTCTTCCTTCGAGTCAAGTTAACAACCAGTACTGCCTTGAGCTTGTATTTATACCATACCTCTGTGGAATGGTGTTGCCTTTTTATCTCAGAGAATCATTAGGTGGGTCTTTTGTTATTTTAATGTCTTTGCTCTGTTGAGAATGTATGATCCTGGGTGAGTCTGGATGCTTTTTTGAAGTATACAGTTGTCAATGTTAACAGCTAAAACCATTACCACAAGATATCCTCCTCTTTAAAAATCCTCTATCAGCTTGTTTGATAGCACAGATTAGGGTAACAATGAGTCGTTCTCACAGTGGCACTATAGGCATTGTGTTTCTGCGGAGCAAAGCTCTAGCTGTTTGCAGAAACATCTCCATGTTAAATGTATGTAAATATATAAATTGCTTCCATGTGGTGGTATTTTTTAACCAAAATGCATTAGAATAGTAAGGAATGTTCTTATCTGAGTAGGTTTTTGGTGAGTTTAACCAGTTGTTGATTTTCTGTCAATGATTTTTCTAGAAAATAGATGACCGATTCTTAATATAGTAACACAGGAGTGGGTTCACTGAACTAATTCAGTGAATTCAGAGTTCACTGTCTGAATTAACTCTGAATTTAGTGCCTGTGCTCTGTGTAGTTCCATTAGAAAGTACAGTTTACAAAGCTGTTCTGTGTTTTTGGGAATATGTAAAACAAATTTGAAAGTGACTGCATTTGAATGATAGGTTAATCGTGTTAGAACTTGACTGGAATATTTTTTTAAAAAAACCAAAATACTAAAAATGCAGATACTGAGAAGGCTTAATTTGACCTAAGTGCAGGGAGGTTCTGATGGTGTGCAGTGCAGAACCTTCTTACTAAGTTCAGCTTAACCTTTTTGTTAACTGTTTTGTCCTAAGTTATTGTTGAATTTCTAGACTTTTTTTTTTTATTCTTTACAACTGATGTCCTATTCCTGTGTTGTCACTTACAGAACCGAATGGATGGATTTGAAGCAAGAATATTTGGCCCTTCAAAAAGCCAGTATGGCCTCATTAAAGAAAACAATGTCTCAAATCAAACCTGAGCCTGTGGGAGAGATGGAAACTAACTCTTGTGCACGGAATAAGCCTAAATGTAAAGATGACAAATGTAGTCCTGTTTGTTATGTTCTTTGTCTTCATCTGCCACACAAACATAGTGATTTAGGACACTGGCCCTCCAGAAACTGCAAAATAATTTTATTTCTCTGAATGCCAAATATTAGTAAAAGCAACACCACCACCCCTCATTTAGATAGATTTGGAAATTGTTCATTCTTAATGTATATAATTATTAAGTACTTTAAGCATATTCTGGCAGCATTCTTAAGCTTCAGTATCTTTTTAGGTTATTATAAAACCCTTGCAGAGGTAAGTCAGGGATCAGCCTTTTTGATGATGTAACTTAGGCCTGATTTTCTTAGGCTTAACTATACCTGCAGCGATTTATGACATTCAAAAAATGGCTGCAATTGGGTTTTATCAGCTCTCTGGTTAAGAGAAGCTTTGTAATTATGATGTCTTAGTTCAATTTCTACATTTTTCAGAGGTAGAATTGCTCTTTTTTTGCTCTGTATTCACCTCACCCATTTCAATGCCAAAATTTCAGTGTCTGTCTGCTTATTTATAATTGCTCTAAAACTTAGGGTTCACCTATTAAATGTATTGATAGAATATAAAATAGTCTTATAAGGAGACCCTGTAGGCTGTAAAAACTTCTCTAAAACTTTTCTTGGAGCTGTTTTATTTTGGGTTATTTGTTTTTTGGTTTGGTTTCTTACTGATACTGACTTTACCTTGTGAGAACAGTCTTGATCCCAAGACTGTATATATATATATATACTTAAGCTGTGGTAGCAATACTTGATGCTCCTTGTTTCATTTCTTGTGGACATCATGTTGCTTAGCTGCTTTCATAGCATCTTGAGTTTGTCAGACTAATAAATGTAACATTTTTTTTTTTTCCTTCTCTCATCCTCCCTCCCATTTTTTTTTTTTTCTTCTTCTGACCTGACCAGCCACCAGTGAAGATTCTGCCCCTCCTGCCAAGTCTAACACAATGGGGCCCCAGTTCATGAGTGGAGTAATTGTGAAGATCATTAGCACTGAGCCCCTGCCGGGCAGGAAGCAGATCAAGGTAATGCCTTTGTAACCTCAGGGTAGCTGTTAGCCTTTCCTCATACAGTGCCTCCAAAATGTTTGAATATGGAATATAATTTAAACAAGTCTTACAGATTTTTTTTTGTTGTTTGTTTGGCCAGTAGCTGTTTACAGATTATTCTCTAGTACCTGCTAATGGAAGATTTTACAACGGCAAATTAGGGTAAAGAGGATATTTCAAAGCAAAAAGTAGCCTTTAGAGTGCTTCAGGCAAAGTCAAGTTTACAAATGACAAAAATAAATAATGCTGTAGAAGATAAGTAGTTCTCTTCTCCATCTTCAGCCCCTCTTGCCATGTCTTTGCATTTTCAATGTGAAAAACATGGTTAATTTTATATTTTTAAAAGTAAATCACTGTTCAAACCAGTCTTACTGTTTAAAAAGAGACTGAAGACAAAATGGTGCAGCGTTCTTTATTTCTCATTGTGCCAGTCATTTAGGCACAACTCAGATTAAGAAATCTTTAATAGTATATTGGGGTTTCTACTGTTATCAGGAATTTAAAGGCAATAAAATGCTCTCTGCACGAGAAAACAATTTTTTTTTCCCAGTAAGAAATTTACAATTACAAAACCTCCACTTCAGTGAGAATGGTAGCAGTAGAACTTGTTCAGTAATTGCTTCACCCATTTTTTTTTTCCTAATGCAAGTGCTTTTTTCTTAATTTTAAAAAAGTGCTTGGAATAACTTAATTTTTGTGTCATATTATGATATGAAAGTTGCACATGTTAAGTGGAATATTTTCTTTTAGGAAAAATTGCAGGCTTAAGCTACATCCTTTTGAAATTGAAACACTAAAAGCTTTCCAAATGAAATAACAGACTTCTGCCAGATATTGAATTTTCCATGAATGTGACTCAGAGCTTTTTCTTTCACAAATTGCACTCTTGGATTAATAAAAACTGGAAAGAATTTGAACAACTAATTCATGTTGGAGTAAATATTCAGATCACTTAGGACAAAGAGAGAATGGTTTAAAATGTGAGTTCTGAGATTACTTATCAAACTACCTATACTTATAACTGAGTAGACCATTTGAAGTCATTGGCTGCTTGCAAGTGTATGAAGTTTAGTGTGTACATAAATGTAGGCAAGATGGGAGACATTTCTCTCACAGAAAACAAACTGATGATATGGTTTCAACTTATCAGTCTTACCTGCCTAGGTGTATTTGTAGGCAGTTGTCTGAGTGCTGGAGACACCGAGAGAATGTAGTTCAGGTCACTGTAACCTTTGAGGGCCTCTTTGAATGCAGTTTACACCTTACTGTGTTAAGTTTGTGTCACGGCTTCACATATCATGGTCAGGGGGTAAGCTTACTGTTCCCACGAGCTGGAAACAAACTTAGTTTGGTATTTCCAGGTACATAAGTTATTATTTAGTTTTATTAGGGGTGTGTTTTAGTGTTTTATTTTTCACTAATACTTCACAAAAGTAATAGGGACAAAATAAAATTGGGGTGGCCTTTGCCATCATTAATCATGTCTTTGGCTCTCATAATAAGTACATAGGCAAAATATGTCCAATAATTGTTTTTAGGGAGAAAACTAATTGTGGAATACAACTATAGTTTATAGAAGCAATAATCGTCAGGGTGCACCAGTTCCTTTTTGGGTCAGCAGTGGAAGCTGCAAACTACTTGATGCTTACTGTATTTTTCTGGCAATACTGATTGCTTTTATGAAAATATAACTCTTTTTGACAAAAGCTTACTTTGCCTGTTTTCCTGGTCTGTTATAGCCACAGCAAACACTACCACAAAGTGACACATTTAGGGTTTTTTGCTTCGTAAACTTACAATATTGATCTGTTATTTCTGGTTGTGTATTAGATATAATTATTCCTTCACACAGGAAAGGTCTTTGAAAAGTAGTTTTAATATTATTTTGATGTTTTAAGTTTTTTACTTCGCTACTTCCACCTTTTGCTATTAAGACATTTCTCAGAGAACATAACGCCAGCTCCATTAAACTGCTTGGGTTGTAGTTTTCCATGGAAGCATGACTTTGGGATACCGGAATTAAAAATGGAAAGTAGCTTTGCTTGGCTCTCAGTGATCTCAATAGTGTTGACAATTTTTGTTTTGTTTTATAGTTATCCTTGGTAGTGGAGGGTTAAAAGCAGTGTGTAGTTCTTGAATAGAAGCATCTTACTTCAGCTGCATGCTGTGAGCCAAATTGACTAGGAATGTGCGGTCTTAGTTAATTTCCCTAACAGCAGGTATTACAAGTGGAGTGCTTTATCTGAAAAAGTATGTGACTCTTCTTCCTTCTGCTATTAGTGAAAATTTTCAGACAGAAGTCACGTCTAAAGATAGGAAGCGTTGGTTTATTACTCATTTCTCAAACAATCTGTTGGACCGATACATATACGTATTAGAGTCAACAGATCATTTTTCTTTTGAAAAAAAGTTCATACAGATACAATATTGAAATAAGTGAATGATTACTGATGCTCCATTAGTATAATTATTCCTATGCAAAAAATAACATCTTCAGGAATGACTGCTTTAAATTGTTTTTGGGAGGGCAAGATTAGAGAGAAATAGATGTATGTAAATTGTAGGCTCATAAATCAAAATTCAGTTAACTTTCTTATGAAAATATATTAGTTCAAAACTATTTGACAAGAGATTAATTGGTTAAATGAAAGTTCAGTTATTTCCTTCTACTTCATTACCTTTTTGAAAAAGTAAATGATCTACAAATCAAATGTTCAAGAAGTAATTTATTATATTATTTTTTAAAGTCTCATTTATGGTCTATGTTCTGTCACATGTTTTGGTAGGATGCTTTGGCAGTGCTGGTTGATGTTGCTTATGTCGATATGCTGGAGGGAGACACAGAATGTCATGTTCGTTTTAAAACTCCTGAGGATGCACAGATTGTCATGAAATCATACAAAGAAATACAGATCAAAAACAACTGGAAATTCGAAGTTCTCACTGGTGAGTCTTTTTTTGATGGTAGTACAGGAGAAGACTTGAGTACTGTGAGAAGGATCATGTGGATATATTTGTAAATCTTTTTAGATATCTTGGTAGTTGGGGAAAAGACTGCATTGTTTTTTCCAAGAATCTCCTCATTTTGCTATTATAGTGAAATTGGTAAAACCATAAGAGTTTTTGTCACTGTTCAGAGCAAAATAATGATTTTGCTTTTCTTTATCAACTTAATTCAGTTCTTTTGAGAAAGATTTATTTACATCACTTCTAGAGGCAATGGAATATAGAACTTAATTCACATTTCAGCTTTATGAATGTGGCATTATAATGATGGAAAAGAATTTAAATTAATATTTTCTTAAATATACTGAACTTCTGATTTGTGACATAACAGAACAAATAAAACCTAACAGCATAGATACTCTTGCAGTGGTTTTAGCATTTGCCTTCTAATTAATCTATCTTTATTTTAAGTAAGTTGAATAACTTATGCCAGAGTAATGCCTTTTTATATTTGTATTTACGCTAAGTTTTTTACTGGCTTGCTTTTGAACTTTATCTTAATGTGTGTTATTTTTTCCTGGAATTACTCAGGTGTTCCAAATTCGTATCTTGCATTAGATTCAACTTGTCTTCAAAGTGCAGAAAAACTTTTTTATGGAAATGAGGGGTAGAAGAAGCGGGGTGAGGGAAGTCTCTCTGTTACTGTATTCATAAAATCTTTGAATTCTAGATACGCACTAAAAATATTAAATGTGGAAAATAAAAACAAACCAAAAAAAAACAAACCAAAAAAAGAAACCAGATAAAACAGTCCAGATGGGATTCACCCATATGTGTTTAAATTTTCTACCATACTCCTTCACAGATACTCATATAGGCCCAGTTCCATGTATGCAGGGATGTAAACCCACTTAAATGTCAAGGATAAGGATTGCAGAAGGAGGACCTATAATGGAAGCATTAACCTTCATGATAATATCAAAGTCAATTAAAGTTTGAAACTCACTGAATGCCGCTAATGTCATTTTCAGAAATATTTGTCTCCAGAGTGTTCAGTGTTCCAAAGCTCCAGAAACAACTTGAAGTACGGCATATTACAGCTGTGTGCTCTGTGTGTATTTGTCGCTGGTTTTGCATCCTTATATAAAAGAGCGTACTGGTAGATTGGGAGTAAGTGCTGCATTGTAGGATTGTTCCATTCATAGGCTTAAGATTTTTGTTTTCAAACTGGTTCATTGAAATGAGAATGGAAAGACTTCTGAAGTGACTCACAGTCGGGATTTCAGCTTTTCTTGGTGGCTTAAGGTGAATACAGAGAACAAGAATAAGGAAAGAATCTTTAATGCTCCTTACTGCAGGGACTAAAGCTTTCCCAGTAATATTTTACTTTTTAGAACTTGGCTTTGAGTAAATGTCTTCAGCTTTTCATCTGACAAGATATTAACATCTGTGGTAACGCTTAGATGTTACTGTGATTGAATATGTAAATAATACGTCTAAAATGTATGGAAAATTGGTTCTCAGAATTATTAATTCCTTTACTTCTGTGGGAATCTTTTCCAAGAACACTTGGAAACGTCCCTGTAACTGAAGATTTCACATGAGACCATATAACATTACTTCACAAAATTCCCATCATGATAGTTACAGAACAAACCAGAGGAAACAGTGGCAAACTGCTGCTACTGCAAAACAGCTGCTGGAAAGCCTGCAAAATTATTTCCTCTCATCACAGAATTACAGAATCTCAGGAGTTGGAAGGGACCTCAAAAGATCATCCTGTCCAACCCCCCTGCCAGAGCAGGATCACAAAGACTAGGTCACACAGGAACGCGTCCAGGCGGGTTTTGAATGTCTCCAGAGAAGGAGACTCCACAACCTCTCTGGGCAGCCTGTTCCACTATGAATACTCTCATATTCACCCCCTTGTTCAAATATTCCTGAACTGCCCACAAAGTCCCCAGAGTTTGCTTCTAACAGTGGTTTTGATGAAACAAAATAACCTCGGTCATTCTTAGAGTAATTTTTTTTTCTGTTTGACAGTTGTTTAAAATCAGTCAGAGGTTGAGTGCACCAGTAAATCAAAGGTCTTCCAAGCGCTATGGTGAAACTTTAGTTAAAACTGAGCTCCTTCTGCCAATGGCATGTAGAGAGTGGTCTTTGCTTATTTCTGTAGTTATTTGTAATTTTGTAGAACTACTTGCTTAGAAAAACTTACTTAGATACTTTGACAGCCCAGTCCGAAAGTCAATAAAATGCATAGGCCCTTGATTCAGGTCCTGTCCAGCTCATACAGAGGAGAGACCTTTGTCAGCTTTAAGCTGCTGTGGACAGAGTTTTCCTCTTCTTTGTTCACTTGTGTATTGCAATACTGTATGACTTCTCTGACTATGAAATGTAAGAGTGATGGGGAAATACTTGTTTAGTTTCCCTAACAGGTATTTTCACATGCTTTTACCTTGGAAAAAAAATCTTCCTCATCACAGCTGAAATCACTGCATCTACTTGTAATGAATACTTTTATTCATGTACTGTAATGTTAATTTGTTTTGCAAGGTGATAATGAACAACGTTACTGGCAGAAGATTTTAGTGGACAGACAAGCTAAACTTAACCAGCCTCGAGAAAAGAAGCGGGGTACTGAGAAGGTAACTTGCAAGTCAGTTTTTTTTCCTGTATGGCCATGCTTGAAAATACAGCATTGTTTCTGTGTAGGTTTTTATTTTTTGATACTTTAAAGTTTGGTTCTGTATTTAATCCAGTTAAATCACTTTCTACTGACTTTGTAGCAGGGTTCAACCACAAAATAGACAATATGTGGCTATCCTGGTCCAATTACCAAATGTAAGGCTTGTCTTTATGTAAACCATCAGAGAAAGTTAAGGTCAAAAAGTTGAGTGGTCTTGACTTACTCTAGGTTAATTCTCTAGTGTGATAAACAGAATCATTTTCATCAGAATGAATCTCCTTTCTCACAGTTTACACAATTTTTTGTGCTATGGTGAACACTTGTGTGTTCCTAGTGCAGTCAAGAGTCTGTGTCTGTGTCCTGATCCAGACAAAGCTGAAGGCCACTACCAGCTGAGCAGCTTCCAGTGAAAAACTGCCTCACATCTGGGGAACTTAGAGCACATGTAAGGAGCTTGAACCTGCTTGCTTTTGCTCTGTCAGACTGTTACTGTTACTATCTTGTAGCACTGCAGTGCAATTTTGCTCTTGAGTGTTAAATCCTTCCGGCCTTGACCTTGGAGTGCATATCAGGCCATAGTGCTGTGGGAGTGTTGCAATAAACTTGCAGGCTGCAGTCTCCACTCCTGCCCCAGATCATTTCAGGCATGAAGGGCTCTTGATCAGGCCAGTCATATCCTTTACTTGATAGAGGAGCCAGAGACTATTTCAGAGACATTTTATTGCTAGGTTTACTTCATATACGTTGCAGATACGATTTCCAGGTTGGCTTTAACCTGAGTCTTTATACTGTTGCTTGCAAAACTTCAGAATCACCTGACCTTAAATTATTTTCCAGTGGCTTTGGATACACTGTAATTTCTGTTTCCTAGGCACTCCAGTGATATACACAATACCAAAAATTTCCTAGTTGTTCCGTTTATAATTGAAAAGAAATATTACACTGACCTAAAGAAACAGCAGTTATGCAGGTCAAAACCTTGTCTTGTACAAAGCATATTTTGCATGTATTGTCTTGTTTCTCTACATGTTCTTTCAGTGATCCCATAGACACATCAGTCTAGTTTTACAAATATATGTGTAAAGAATTTCCCTAAATGACTGATTTAATTTTCTTTAAAGCATAAAAAAGGTTTCACAGCCCTTTACTGAGTGGTGCTATGTTTTGGGGTTTTCTAATGTTTTTTTAAACAGAAGGTGCCAGTGGCACCTATTGACTTTTATTTGGACTGTAGGTGCCGTGATGTCAAGTTTCTATTCTTCACCTTTTGAAGACTGGAATTTGTTGACCAAACTGGTGTAAATTGGCCAGGGATGTACCTCATCTAGGCTTGCAAATATAAACTGTCTCAGTTCTGCCTAACAATAGCAGCAGCAAGGATGCAAACTCCTGCTCCCTCCCCCTTACTGGTCACCTTGCCACACTGGGAAGTGTTAACTTCAAAGCTTAGTGAACACTATTTAAATGTTAACACTTAAGCAAAACATCAAGAAAAGAATGTGTCACTGCAGTCAATAATTCTTAACCCTTTTGTCACTTTTGAACTGTCTGTATCCCAGAAATACAGACTGATAACAAGAAAAAGTGCTTCTTTGTTCATTAATATAAATTTAATTTTTTATTTGAAAATTCTTCCAAAGTACTTGCAATATGACTTCTTTGCAGATCACCATTAAAGGAAGGAAAAAGGGGATAGAATAACTCACAATTAAACACGTACAGCTGAATATGCCTTTAATGTATCTTTCCTGTACAGATCTATTCTAATAAATGTTTTTTAATCCCTTACAAGATCTCTTTGAAGATGAGTATTTTCCTGTTAGCTGTTTTATACTTTAAAAAAGACGTCTTATACATACTTTCTTTTAATGAGTGTTTAACTGTAGACTTCCATTCATATAAGCTACATAGCTGCAGCGATATCAGTGTGAGTATAGTAATAATGTGAATAATACAGTAATATTGTTGCCTGCATGTTGCATCACATTACAGACAGTACAAAGTAACGGCACAGAGATACGCTTTTGAGTGTAACTTCAGACAATTTGAGCTTCCTTTTTTCCATGTGTCTTACAAAGTACAGGCTTACTCAGTTTTCCTGCAATGAGTGGCATGCCACGATAAGGGTTAATGATGACCTCAACAGAAGGTTTGTAGGGTAATGCCTTCCCACAAAAAAAAAAGGGGGTAAAGATTTTTACTTAGTTCTTATAATAAACTAAATGTCCAAACGATACCGGATATCCTAAGGTTCCCCAGAGCTTGTGGCTAATGCCTAGCCATCCTTTGGAGTTAAAAAGATGTTGTGTGTCAAGCTTAGGCCCTGAGCCTGGTCGTTCACTGTCACCTCTGTGCTCCCCTCTGCTGCCCCTTCCCATGTTCATTTTAGCCTGTCCTTCAGATGCATGATAAAACAACCTTAGTGATTTAGTGATACAACTATTAGATTAAAAACCTTCTTACCAGAACTGCTTTAGGGCAGTGCCAGTTTATGCAGACTTAAAGCAATTAATTAGTCTGTAGCTTTAAACTCTCTAAACTGATTAAAGTCTTCTGTTCACAGAGAAAAAGCTTGAGTGCCTGCAAGCTGTGACTTGGGTACTTGTCGTCTGGGGGGAGGTGCTGCTGAGCCTACTTTACACCTCGTACCCCCCCCCCCACATAGAAGGAAAGGAGGAAGTTTAAGAGGGTGGGAGTGGTGGTAGAAGTGAAAGGCATTTGGGGAGGAAGTGAGAATTGGGTATTTGGAAAGGGTGGAATAATTTGCAGAATATATGGGAAAGGAGGATAATGGGAATGCCTGAGCACAGCCCACACTATTCTCTTCTGATGATGCCTGGGGCTTGAGGGCTGAGTCCTTGCAAGACCGACCAGTTCTGTCTGTGCACCAGTGGGGAGAGATCCCACTCCAGAGCACAAATAAACCCCCTTCCCTGATTCTCTGAAATTGGTATCTGTGGAAGGACTGGGTACCTCTTTGGACACTTGAGCAGTGGTATGCTTAGAAATCGGTGATGATATTGGATTGATTAGCTGAAAATAGGAAGCCTTGAGGTCTTTTACAAATTCTTCAGCTCTGGGGTGCTGGTATAGAAACACTCACTAATATGAACTGGACAGTTCACATCTTAGGGATTTTTTCCAGTGTTTGTGATTCTCCATGCCACATGTTGAATGAATGAACCACTGTAGCCCTCACTTCTTTGTAGAGCTTAACTCTTCAAATACTTCTGTTTTAGATACTGCTTACTTTTTTTCAGGTACTACTTTCTTAGTAGATCAGTTTTATTTCTGAAGAATGGTTGAGAAATTAATCTATTGGAACTTAGGGCCTGATGCTGTTGAAACTATGTTAAGGATTGCAAGCAGATTTAATGCTGGGGGGGCACAGGAGGAAGTACCAGTATAACTAGTGGTGTAATATTGCAACACAGTAAGCAATGTATCCATGCAACTTTAGTACAGAGTGTAATTCCTGAGTGCTATAAGCAGTGGAGAAGCATACTTTGCACTTCCTTGCTGTGTACAAGATGCAGTAGCTGCAGAACGTAACTGTAACCACAGTCGTTATGGATAAATAGTAAATAGTTTGATTTATACATGAAGCTCTCCAAACTTGGCAAACTGGACTGGACTGCCTAGTGAGCAAGTCCCCCTTTTACTTCAGCACCAGCTAATGTGTTTTAGTTCTCTCTATTAGATAAGGTAAGGTGGATTTATGATGGTGCATTACAGATGTGCCTAAATTCACAGGAGTGTCCTCCTCTCTCACTTTTTGTTCAGATTAGGCAGCCTGTCTTGTTTCTTACAGTTTATTTTATTATAATTTTTTAAATCTTATTAATGCAAGTTACCTCGTGAACTCTTGCTTATGGTTAAGGAATCTTTCTGAGACATTACAGTAACAAAGGTTGTACCTTTGCTTCTGTGTATTTGTATGACTGTTTCAGTACTGCATTTAAATCTCTGAATATTTTAGTATGGATGCTTTATAAACAAGTATATTTTCAAAGTTGTCCTCCATGTTTTGTTTTCTGCCTGAAGACACAGTACACAGAAGTTGACAGTGAGCAGGGTAGTTATGTTCTGCAAGAGCATTTCTCGTACCTCTGCACAGGGAATGCTGAACTTTCACATTTGCCAAGAAATGGCATGTATTTTCTGTACAGCACTAGTGACTGCATGTGTGTACTCTGAAACAGGTATGTGAAAGAAACAAACTGAAGATAAACTGGTGAGATTATCCAAATTATGGCAGTACTCTGAAAATCAGGCTTTTCTTTCCTATTACTTTGTGGTTTTAGCTCTTTGCACAGAACCAAAAAGCTATTTGACCTGCAGTGGTTGTTGGTACGCGAGGGACTTGCTACTGAGTTTATTAGTTTGTTGCTAGTGAAATTGTTGCCCTAATGTGTAAATATCCTAAAAGATCCCAGATAGCTGAGTATCTGTATAGTAAACTGTGGATTTAGCTATTCTCAAGTCTAGATTTGGATTCCCTGTGTCAAGTGAGAAGCTGTGGGAATGGGGAAGAATGCTCTACTACAGGGAGAAGGTGTATTGTGAGAGTCCTCCGAACTGATGTGGAGCTCTGCTTGTCAGGGTAAAGGTGTACAGGTACTGTAGCTGGTAATCTTTTGCAGAGCAAGTGAGCAAGGCTGCCTTAGCAGAAAGGGCATGTAATTACTGCTACAGGGGAAAGGCTCTCTGGTCAAAGATAGAAGCTGCAAGTGCTTGTAATATTACCAAACTGAGACAAGCGGTTTCAGCACTTGTGATTTCAGTTTGTGTGGAAAAAGTAAAGCAATCCCAGGTACTCTAGTAGTATAGTCAGTCTTCCTGAAATGCAACTTAAAACAAAAAAATCCTTGGTTGGACAGGGTTTTGAGTTAGGGATTCCTAGTATCAACGTTCCTCTGAATTGCACCATTATTTCTTGAGGTGAATTCTCAGCGGGGTTGTGATATGTATTGTGCTGCTTTCCCAGCCAGAAGGATAGCCCCCAGCTGGATTTCTGTGGTTTTGTTTCCTTGCTAACTGACTGCAGAAAATTATACAGTATTCCTAAGGTTTTTTTAATGGTCTGACCTGGTTTTTCTTACATCAGTAACAGCACAAACCCAGTAAAAGGGTAGAGTTTTTTTAACATGCTGTTTAAGACTGTGTTTTGGGATTATTGAAGTTGTAGTTTTGTTCTTTTCAACCATGGTGGGAGGAAGAAGGGATGGAATGGAAGATGATGCACTGTCTGGAGACTGCAGAGACAGCATGCTGTTTCTGATGGTTCTGAGGCAGTGCTGAAATAAATTATATCTGGGTTGCTTTAACTTGTTGGGGTTTTTTTTGTCAGATGTACAGATTAGCTCAGCTATTCAAAGATTCAGCTTTTTCTGACCAAGTTTGGTAAATCAGTGAATAATATATCAATGATTGTGAGATAAAATCATAGCAAAGCAATTTTTCCTCTAATATTTTCTATTATGTTTTTCCTGTTTGCAGTTGATTGCTAAAGCTGAAAGAATGAGACTTGAAAAGACTCAACAGACAAGTAAACATATTCGCTTCACTGAATATAACTAACCAAGACCGATTTGTGATCTTGAAAGTGAATGAGGTATTTAAAGGGAAAAAAAACCCACACCACAAAAACCAAACACAGAAACAACTAAAACCAAACTCCACAAACATCACTGCTTACAGCAACTGAACTGTGTTTAAGAAGGCATCAAAAACTGGTCCATTTGATACATAATTCTGCAGGCTGCAAGTATGAAGGTTGTTCTGAATCCCATTTTTAAATAGGCTGAATGTTTACTGCTTCTGAGCCTTTAGGTAAAGTTTTCTGGAAAAAAATATATTAAGAGATCTTGCTTTAGTTCACTTCTGATTTTTTTTTGTATGTTGAAGTTTTATACACTAGGTTACAAAATAAAATGCTTGAGAAATTTTCAGTTGTGCATCTCTAATTCTTCCGTCTGTTTTATGATGTTATAAATAAAAAACTAGTTAATGCTAAATAAACTTCTCTAGGTCTCTGTTTAGTCCATCAGACTGTTGAAAACTGTAGTTGAACGACTACATCTTCTATGTATTTTTAAGTTGCCAGGACTGTCAGAAAATCTGTCATTGAGAAGTCTGGAAGAGAATTTACTTGCATGACGTGCACACTAAACTGAATTTAGACTTTTTTTTTAGAAGAATCTTTGGAGGAAGAAATAAGCCTTTGTAACATCTGGTGTCTCTAGCTCCAGAAATAGTTCTCACAGATAAGTGTTAAAGTTATGCAGTTCAGAAGTTATAGACTGGCAGTCTTTTAAAGAAACAACAAATGATCGAACAAAAAACCCAACAAAAGCAAAACCGAATAGCAAAATATAGTTGAATCATATAAAAGGTTGAATTTATGTATGTCTAAGTCTACTGTTAAGGCTGTCTCCATTAATGTAAATATAAATTCACATGTTTATTTGTGAGACTTTTAGTGAATTATATTGCAGGAGAAATAAGATACACATTGGTTTATGGAAGTGTGAAATTTCCTTAATAATAAAAGGATGAGCAAGTTATTTTGAAACATTCCTAAATTACTATCAAAGTCTCTTGAAGGAAATTGTGTCAATGACACTCTAGGCATTTTTTTGCATATATATTTTGCTGGTAAGATGGGTTAACACTTTTAAATGCTATGCTATCAAATTACTGGAGCGGTGTAGGTATTTTAATGATGTGTTATAATAAAGTTTGGTGATACTGGTATATTTTTTGCTGTCTAAGAAAAGAATCTGCATTATTTCTGCTGAATTCTTGAAAGTAGTGTGGCTTACAGTCATGGAAAACAGAAGGCAAAGGAGAAAAAAAAAATTAGGAAAGCATATTTGTCAAGGTATAATACTGAGGCGTATTAACTGTAACCAAACTACCCAAGATGAGAATAGTGTAGAGAAGCAGCATGGTAGGAACAGAGGCATGTTTATGGAGCACCGTCTATGTGCTGCTACTTGTGATATATCCTACTGCAGTGGCAATGGGAAGTGATGATTTGTACAGTCTGTGGGCTCAGGTACCACCAGGGTCAGTCGCCATCCCTCTCTCCCCGCAGACTGCAACTGGCATCTGAGCCATCAGCAGGCGGGATGGTATGGTTATGGTGTGGTATCCCTCTCCTCAGGCGGTGAGTGAGTGAATGGAGAGGATTACCACAAATCAATGGAGAGGGGATAGCAGTGATCAAACTAAAGATAGCAGAAATTCAGAGGGAAAAGTGCAAGATAAGAGGCAAATGGGGCGGGGGTGGGGGAAGAGCTTGCTAATGGTTCTTGGAAATTGCGAAAGGACAATTCCTCCCAGGGGACTATAAGGGAAAGGTGGGGGGGGTGTAAGGCAGGAATTAACCTGTGTGCCAGATGCTCATGTGCGCACTTCAGTATTTAGATGTTTAATCCAGTTGCGGGATTATTTTTTTATGAGTTAAGCTTGCCCTGCCTCTCTTACACTAGGTGTGTAAGATATTTGGTGACACAGTAGAGAGAATGGAGATACCTAACTTGGAAAAAAAAAATCAATGGATGTCTTCTAAGTGTCCTGCATGAAAGACTTTTTTTTTTCCACATTTCCATGATGTGAAGGGAAAAAAACAACAGCCTACTCTGGGTAAATTATTTTGGATTTTTCTGCTGAAATTTACTTAAGTAAAAAATTCATCCATGTTATAAATAATTCGGATTATAAATGATTCAGACTTTTTATGTTTTAGTGGAGAGTGGAGCAGAATTGCAAAAGCATACGTTTTTTAGTTTCTCGTGTATTAATAATTCCTGACTTAAACGCATAGCAAGAGAAGTTGCCCTTCTGTTCCTTTCCATATTTATGTAGGTTAAGTATTTACAGTTAAACATCACTTTTTTTTTTCTTTTTCAAACTAGTGCAGAAATCTTCAGCAGAGAAGGGTGATATTTAGGTTTTTCTGAAAAAATTAGTAATAGAATTTTTGCCACATATTTCAGAAGTTACATATGCACAGTATGGTCTATGTGATTTTACAAGAGAAGCTTGGATTCTTAACTATGCCAGAATGGTTTATGTATTTTTTAAGTAGACATGACAGTATCTGCTGCTGTTATCCCTCCATCAGCATATGCTAAGAAGTGGAGTCCATCTGTTGAGTTTTACCATCTGAAGAGTTGCATCCCTAAAGGTACTTTGTATTTGACCTTACCAAAGGAGGGTGCCTTTGGCAAAGTCTGGCACGTACACCTGCAGCGTTTTGGGGTTTTGTTTACAATTAAATTTTCTGCTCTACTGTTTTTTTTCTAGGCTCATCCAATCCTAGAAACTTCAAACATTTTTCCTTCCCCCTCCCAAGAAATACCACATTTTATTTAAAAATTCAGAATGATACTGTAAAATTATAGGGATTAATAACCTTGGACTGCTCATTTGTTTTTGTTGATTTTTCTATCTCCCTTAACTGTTGAGTATTTTGAAAGAACATTATTACACATAAATCTGCCTGGAGCCAAAACCAGCATTGATTGTGCTCTTTGTGACCCAGCATAGGGCTGAATCTGAAATGATTTTTTGCACTCGTATTTTTTCCTCTTTACCACTAGTTGTAGACTTGCATGGCAGCAACAGGACTGTAACTGACTTCTGTGAGGCCTTTGGTGCCATTTGTAATTGCATGTTTCACTTAAAGAGTGGAGACTTCTGTGGCAAATACTTGTTACCTGCAGGGGAGAGTCTCAAAACTACAGCAATACTACGTGTGTCAGTGTCTTGGATTCAGTCTGCTTTTGCAAGTGCTCTTTTGGCTTCACGTTAGAGCTAGCACTCAAAGCCACAAAGCCCTGATGAACACGTTTTCTACCAAAATAAGTGTTGATATGCAGTAAGAAGACTCGAGAGTGGCTGTTTTGGATTGCAGGGTAGTGATCTGATGGGGGGGATTGTGTGGGTTGTGGTTGTCACCCTCATATTTTAATCTATTCTCATCTTGATCTCCTATTGAAGTCATAATTTTCCGGATGGGATCCCATGTTCCTTCCACTTCAGTCATCTCAAAAGAGGCGCTGGTGCACCAAGCGTAACTTTCAGAGATGTTCCCAAACTTCTTGCCAATGTCAGCAGTGAGTGCTTATGCGATGCTGACACATGCACAGAGCCCTCCTGCAGCAGAGCAGGGCAAGAGTAGTAGTTCATGTGGCCCCGCATCAGCTGATGATAACGAGATCATTCCCAATGTCCGTGTTAAGTATTCTTTAATGAGCAAGTGGAGGACCTCAGTGTGCAGAAAGAGCGCAAGAGGGCCTCCTTGCTCTCAGCCGCAGAGCCACTGCAGGCCTCTAAGGGACACTCATGCTACCTGTGTCTTCAGATATGTGTCCTCCCATTTTGTGACTGCCTCACGGAAGCTGTTAGTGCAGTGAAAGTACTGGAAGGAGGAGCGTGGTTTTAGTAAAACACCCATGCTCAAAGGCAGCACCCTGATACTCCAGTTACTGGGCCTGCAGTGTTCAGTAGCCAGTGGTCCGTGGTCAGTGCCATATTCCACTCACAAGCATGATGCTTGTACTCCATGCCTTTCTACCTGTCCTTCCAGTGTAGAAAAGCTGCTTTACCTTTGATTTTTCACCTTGTGTTAATTTGTTTCTTGTTTGAAACGAATTCAGTTCCCACAAGAGACTCAAGATACGATGAGAAGCTGAAGTGCTCTTGTCCAGGGCGTAAGTGTCTGCAAGTGAGAGAACTTCCTAAATCTTTATCTGCCTCCTCTGTTGACGTGCTGTGTTCCCAAAGACTTTGCCCTTCACTTAATCTCTAATTCTTTCACTATTTTTTTACCATCTGACCAAGTCTGATTTAACATTGCCTGTTCTTACCTGTTTTATCTTACACAGCTAATACTGGTGTTCTGTGCATTTTCTCCCCCACTGTGTATTCGAGTTTAAATCAGACTTTAAAGCTGTCCTTGAAAGCTAGCAGGTAAATAAATTATCTTTTTATAGAGAGGCTCTAAATCAAATGAGAAAATCACCCTCTGATAGATGACAAAGGCTCTTGCTTGCCCAGGTTCCCTAGAACATAGGTCAGTGTCATAATTGCTTACTTGCAGTACAATAGTGTCTAATGATCTCAGGTGGGATTAAATCATTGGAATAATGCTGCATAATGCTGTAAAAATAATTAGATAAGGTGTGCTTGAGTGACTTTGAAATGTGCCTGAGTGTGGAAGTAATATGGTTATCTTACCTATGGTGATTAAGTTTCTGTGGATCGTGTTAAAGTCGTCACTGTCTACCAGAAGTGTAATATTCCATGTAGCGTTGAATATGTTTTATTCATGTCAGGTGTGGCTCTGTAATGGAGGAACGTGGCGTTCTTACCTGTGATGTTCTGGATGTGAACTAGCTATATTAATACTAGTGGTGTTAGAGGGACCCTGCTGTAACCTAAGCCACTCCAAGAATTTGAGTGAAAAGGAAAATCCTCGCTATGAGGAGGAGCCAGAATGTACAGCTGGGCAAATGACAGTGGGAAATGTTAATCTGTCTTCATTGCTGAAGGAAAAATCGTGTGTAAGCACACCTGAAGTGTCTGACTGATGTACTCATGCTCAGCATACATTGCCAGACATCAACCAGAAGTGCTGCAAACAAGTGCTCTCTCACTAGTGTAGTACTTCCTTCGACTTTGCAGAAAATAGTAGGGAGTCACCGTGTCCCAGCACACAGCCCAAATTGTTGATGTTCAGATACTGGTTACATGCATAATCAGACAAACCACACAGAGCTTCTAATTGCATCTTCATCCTCAAAGGGTCACTCTCTAATGGAGCTGTAAGTGACAGAGAACTGCAAAGCTGGGGGCTCTTGAACTCGCCTTCAAAGCAAGGAGTAGTCGCTGTTGCAGTGGTGTTGCAGCTTTGAACTTGGAGCTGTCAGAGCCGAGAGGCTGGGCAATTCTCCGGGGTACTTGGCAACCCTGAGGTTTTTGTTAGTTTACAAGCAGAGCAGGGCCAGCTCTCCTATTCATGCCTCTGTTTGCTAGAACCGGTGTTGAGGGCGTACTTTGCATGCATAGAGTCATGCCAATCGCTGCACATGAAGAAGAAATGAAAAGAAAACGAAGGCAGGGGACCATGGGAGAGCTTTGCTTGCTGTTGCCAAGGCGATGTGTTTTGAGGTAGATAAACACTCGCTCATCACTGCTGTGGTTTTATTGCCTTATGGCATTTTGAGTGGAACAAAGCAAACACAACGGTGAAAAGAAGTGGGAGAAAGGTAAAGGGGAAGGGACAGAGAAGCCCTGGCACTTGGAAGCAAACGTTGGCCGTGTGGGCAGAAGGGCTGCTTGGGTTCCTGCAGCGAGGTTTCTGTTTCTAACCCATGTCGCAGCGCCCTGGCTCTGTGCACCCCTCAGCATTAGCTAGCTGCCAGTCGTGTTGTTTCAAAATGTCTCATTACGCTGTTCAATCCTAAGTATTTGTGTGAAATAAAGGACCTGGAATAAAGCGAGGAATGTGATGAGTCTGATGGGAAAAGCCTTCCAATATGGTGTGGTTTTACTTCAGGTGATTTAGTCTACCCCATTTCTGTCTCACCTTCTGCAGGTCTGGGGCAAAGCAGGGGCAGGGGTTGTGGCTCCACCAGATTTAGAGATTTTTGTTCTACTCTTTTTTCCTAGAGTTTTAAGTGTGGCGGCTCTTAGTGGGGGCCGCTGCCTACTAGCTCATGGCTTGTGAAACCTCTTGCTCTATCTAATCCTTGCTGTGCTGGCCCGAGCAGAGGGGCTGTGGTGCCTGGGAAAGGCCTGGGGCCGGGGTGACAGCTGCGGAGACTGCCCATGGGGCCGGGGGTGCTCCTGTCAGGAGTTGGGCTGCGGGGACTCTGCGGGACCCCGGGGAGACTCTGGCCAGCAGAGGGCAAAGCTGCTACGTGCTGCTGGCAAAATGCAGCGCTTGGGGCCGCTTTGGATCCAGTGGGTTTTGCTATGCGTTACACGCCGGCTGATCACACAGATGAAGCTGTATCCATAATTTTGGAGAAAAAGTCCCCTATGTTCCCAGGTACTCAGGAAACCTGTGAGGTGGCCAGGTGCTGGGATGCAGGGCCCCCAGGCACCAGCCACTACCCCTGCCTCTCATCTGCTGCCTGTGATGGACCTGAAAGAAGTTTTTTTAGTACATTTAAGAGAGATTTTCATCAAGCTAGGAAAATACTTCTTTAAGGGCAGCTAAAACTACTTGCATCTGGGTTGAATATGACCCCTGCCTCAGATAGTGGAGCTATCCATGGAGAAATTTGGATTATTCAGCACTGAATTACTCTTCAGAGTCAATAACAGAGCAGATAAATGCAGAAGTTTCATCAACACAGTGTGGGATTTCTGCTGGGCCGGTAGGGCCATGTGAAAACCCACAACATCACCAAGCAGTGACAGACAAAGCTCAGCAGTGGCAGAGCCCATATGTGGGAAATGTTTGCCTACCAGGAATAGATGTGCTCTGAGGATGAATATCCTTGGGAAGAATTGGGTCCACAATTTCATGGGGAAAAAAAAAGGAATAAAAGAATAAAAAGAATAAAAGTTTGCGCTAACTAATGGTGAGAGCATACATTGTGATATGTGGAATGCAGGTTACACACATTCTTCCTTGTCATCAAAAGTGAAAGTGCATCATTAATATAAAAGTAGGAAGTTCCCCAGCTCCAGTGTGTCCCAATTCTCCCACCCACTGAATAATGTATGGAACAGACATGGTTTAATACCTTTTTGCCTTCATGTTTTATGCAGTTTTCTTCTTTGTTTTGGTTTGGGTTTTTCCCCCCATGGCTGGCATTACTGTTTATTTTCTTTTCCCTTACCTGCTACATGCTGAAATATGATTCTGTTATTTGTTACTTAGCATTTTATGCAGTATTTGTTCGAGTATTTTAGGAATACAGCCACTCCCTCAAATCTTGCCCATCATATCTGGTGCCCCAGTAGATAACTTTGTGAAAGGTTTAGCCTAGAAGACTTTTCCACATGCACAAATGCAACATGCACTTGACTTGTAGGCCCCACGTAGCCTAATATAATTAAAAACTTTGGTTCAGAAACAGGCTATGATGTGTAGGGTAAACTTCACACTAACAAAAAAGCCTTATTCTTAACCCAAAAGCCCTGAATTTCCTCCTTTATGGCACATAATGTGTATCAGATTTTAATAAGAATAAATTCCATATTATTGCAAGGTATCTTGCAAGTTGGGAATTTTCTGTCATGGATTATAAACTAAAATCTGTCTTCACAGTGGCTTTTACCTGGTATAGCCTCAAGAAAACACATAGGCATTTTTTCAGAGAAGACAAGTTCTTATTCCTGGAGGCAGGCAGGTAAGCTCAGCCATGAGGCACTCTCCCTTCAGGGGCAATCATTGCTGTAAAGCCAACAG
>NW_010187626.1:9695-11053 GCF_000695765.1 Mesitornis unicolor | reverse complement strand
AGGAATGATGGGCCTCTCCTTTCACCTCTTTTCCCTATCAGTGCAGAGCATTGATGGGAGCCCGCAATGCAGCTCCAAAAGCAAAGTTAAGTCGCTGTTAATGAAAAGGCAGAAGTCAGTTCTGTCTGGCTCTATTCATGTCACATTTTTCTTTGTTATTCTCCATGTTCTAGCCGTAGACTTGTTTCTGGTGTCTTACAGTCTGGTAGATACAGAAACATCTATCCATTAGTGTGGCTGAAGTTTCAAGCATAATTAATCTCTTTCATACAATGCTGCTTTAATACTATAAATATATCTCTTCTTTATTATTATTATTCTGACATTTAACACTCTTAAAACTCAAAGCTGAATTTTAAACCCACTGAAATTCCTCGACTGGCACTGAAACAACCACTTCAAAGCTTGTTATTTATGCCACCACAACTCATACTCAGATAATTTCCCCCCATCTTCTCCCAGCAATAGCTCTAGGGTGTTTTCTGGTCTGTGTTGGATTTACCTCTCATTTCAGAAGTGTGAAGGTAGGTTAAACTCTGCATGCAGAGTAATGGAGTTTCAAACAACCGCACCTCCTGGATTTTCTACTTGATGGCAGTTCATTTTGACCTGAGAAAGAGCCAGATGATTCATGAGCAGATTTAGTCAGTCTTTTATGCTTTTTACTAAGGGTTGGTCTTCAAGATGGTGGCAAGGGTCTCGGGCTGGCAGCTCCTCTCCTGCCCTGGTCCCACTCTCTGCGGTGGCCAGGGTGCACAGTCTCTACCTTTACATGAGAACTGCTCTTATACCAGAAGTTGCAGCTGCAGAAAAAACAGTTGTGAAAACTTAAAGCAGGAGGGAAATAATTTCCCTTTTCCCATAATTTCATGTAATCTTCTTCCTTTCCTGTCCTTTAAAAAATGCCCATTCCTTCTCTGTCACTGTTTTCCTGTATGAAAGTGGAACTGCTTTCCTTCTAATGCTCTCATCTCCTTACCACAAGCATGTCTGAAACCCTCCTGCTTTCTGCTGGGTCTGTTGCTGTGCTTTCACACTGATGTAAAAAAAAACAAAACCAGAATAATACACCTTGAACTGGGGACAAAATATGTAAAGTTATTTGGGTGTTGAAACATGCAGCTGTGCAGCCTAATTTGCTTTAGACTACATCTATATATAGATACAGTTGCAGTGGCAGAATTGATCACCCACAGCTTCCAGCAGGGAGAGACACACAAAGTAATTTTGCAGTTTTTAAGTGTGAGTTTGTTACCATGCACTGTTTCAGATGCCCTGATTATGGCTCCTGTGCTGTACTTTGTAGCCCATTCCTTGTGAAAGTGTCTTACTGTGGTTGGGGACATGTTGCTTGCAGC
>NW_010187626.1:0-9664 GCF_000695765.1 Mesitornis unicolor | reverse complement strand
TCTTTCCCTTAGGGAAACCTGGCAGTGTAACCCATGCTTTTCAACTCGTACTTTCTTCCTTTGTTGGCTAGGTACTCCACATTTATGTTCCCCTAAATTGTGTCTACTCACCTTTTCAATGTGCAAAAGTGACAATTTTAAGGAATGTTCAAAGCCATTCAAGCAAGTGGTAGCTAGTAGGCATTGAACAATGCATGCAGAAGGGAGAGTCCTTCCTTAGGGAGCTTCCTGAAGTGCTCACTGGGGAGTTCGTATCGGAAAGGAACAGCTGGAGCTTTCTCAAGGGGGAATTGTGTCTGTGTTGGCTAATGCTAAGTGTGATCACATCATATACAGAGATGATAAGTTGGCCTTTGGACGTGAGGTAGCAATTTATATGACAAAATGGAGGTATTCTTGCTGAAGCTGGTGGTAGCAAGGCTGAGAGAAGGGTAGCATTTTCTGCAATGTTAGATTGGCATCCCATGCTGGAAGAAGCTTGCCTGCCCAGGAAAATGATATTTTTCTCCACTAGCCTGACACGAAGGCTGCTTGATGGCAGATGTTAATCAAACCATCTCAAGCCACTTGTTCTGCTACTGGCAATCGCCACCTTTCCAAAATGGTGATGGCTATCTCCGCTGCTTTGCCTCTTTGGAAAAGGCATGCACAGGCATGGAAAGTGTCCCACACATGCACACTACCTGTGGCTTGAATAGAGTGGGAGTCAAACAAGTCATGTCAAAGATTAAACTGAGAAGCAGAGAGTTTGCAATGAAAAGTCAGAGCTCCTGGCTTTAAATATTTTTTAAATTAATAGCTTTTGCTATCTCAATGTAAAAAGTAGGAAAGCAAATGCTGATGCTTCCATTGTGCACAGGTGGAGACCCAAGCACCACAGGCAGCAGCACATTTGGGTTGAACCTGGCAGTGGCAGAAGCACCAATAGCAAGGAGATCAGAGCTGCTGCCTGGCTGTGGGTGGGAGGGTGGAAGCTGTTCCAGGAACACAACCAGGAGGTCAGGTTCAAAGGGTTAATTTTAAAAATGCTTTTTTCCCCTGTGTCTCAGCACTGTCTCATTCTAGCCATGATGGGAATTAGAAGTGACAACATGCTGCAGGGAAGCTGTTCTCATGGGGTTTGCATCACGCCTAAAGCTGGACAGAGCACAAACCTCCCCAGAGAAGCTCATGTGCCAGACCCTTGGACCACTCAGCTGACACCAGCAACGGTTTGGCAGAGTGTCTCAGCTTCCAAAATGAAAGAAGCTTTCAAGTTTTTTGGCATTAACATCTCTTAGCATACCAAGATGTCTGCCAAGCCAGACGTGATGGAGAGGGGCGAGCTGCTTTCCCCTGGCAGAGGCAATGCAATCCCTTTGTCCTCACTGTGATCCCCTTGGAGAAGCGTTGGGAAGGTGTGACTCCTGAGGGAGCACTGGGACAGGCTTTCCTGTAGCATCACAGCACCAAGGAGACCCCCTTACATGAGGGAGCATCTAAAGACAGAGGTGATGACTTGAAACACCATATGCTGCAACACCATAGGGCTGGAAAGGTGTCCTGGTTTCACTGGGATAAAAGCATAGAATCAATTTTCTATATAGGAAAGCTGCATTTCTGGGAAGACTATAGTATTTGATTTAAAGGAAAACAAAGTTGATAAGACAGTTTGTTTTATGTTTTGACCAGCACTTGTGTGCAGGTTGCTGTAATGATCAAGGTCTTTAGCAGTTTTGAGAGTCGGTAGGTGCAAAAGCTGGGGGGAGCAAAAGCAAAGGCTTTCAGGGCAGCTGACCAAGCTGACCAACAGAATTATTCCATACCATAAATGTCACACTCACTAGAAATTGAGGATTTTACTGGAGGATGCCCTCTCTTTCCTCTGTGATTGTTATCCCTGAAGGGTTTCAACTCCATTCTGCTCCTAAGGCATACTTTCCCCCCTCCCCACTTACTGTGGGCATTGTTTTTTTGCTGGAGCTGTTGTGTTTGCAGTGTTTATCTTATCTAATAATCACTGCTGGGAGTGCACGGCTTGTGACTTTTGTGTGAGCTGATTATAACTTTGTGTGGTTTTATTATGATTATTAATATTATAGTTTATTTAAATCATTAAACTGTTCTTATCTCAACCCACAACCTTTCTCCTCTGATTCTCTCTCCCCAGCTCACTGGGGAGGGGGAGGAGCAAGTGAGCAGTTGCATGGTGTTTAGCTGCCTGCTGAATTAAACCATAACAAAAGGGCAACACGTGGCAATGCAAAAAATAAGAATTACATGCATAGAATAGTACTACCACCAAAAAAAGCTGAGCAGCTTATACTCGGTGAACGTATTCCTCGTGTCACTAGTCCTCCTCATTATTTCCCATATGCTTCTAGATCTACCCTGCGAAAGGTGTGTGAATAACCTTGCTACTGTTAAGGAGAGTTGACCCAGAATCCACAGATGTGAGGTGCTGAGTGCTGGGAGCTGCTGCCAGACCCCCTGCTCCAGGTGGGACAGGCTCTTCTGTGGCTGCATACGCGGCTGCAGGTCACACAGAAGCTGACTAATACTCCTGGCCTCAGCAAGCTGACTCTGTTGTGTGACTCCAGTTTCTCTTGGAAACCTCCCATGTCTGCTGTGGAAAAGGCAAGGAGTAATTTTGCCAGAAAGTAAAGACATTATTTTTCAACAGCATTGCTCTGCTGCAGGTGCTCGTAGAACAGCTTGCAGGGATCTCTCAGACTGAATGGAAATATCAAATGAGTTACTATGGCCAAATACAAATGGATATTTCTGAAGTAATATTGCTATTAAATAATTATATGTGAGATAATAATAAATGAAGAAGCATATATTAAAAAAATGTAGTGAGACTGTATACGCATTTCAGTCAAAATTTTCATTTTTTGGTCTGATTTTGAACACACCAATTCAAAGTCTTTTCATGCAGAGGATAAGTCTCTCTTGCTACCTTGAAGCTCGCCACAAAAATCTGAGAGATACAGAAATACAGGTGCAGCTTCCTCAGTGTATCTTCTGCATAATATCAAAATAAAGATGAGGATCCTGACAAGATGAAAGACTTTCAAGCTATTCAAAGACAGTCTTTCAATATCAAAATACAAAGCTCGGCATTACATGACACTAATCTATGCAATACCATGGGCAGCTTGAGGCCCATCGGGTCCATCTAATGAGGTTCCGCTACTGTCCCATCTGTTTTGTATTCATCTGTCACTGAGACTCAGAGCCACTGGAGAGGAAAAAGAACTGGCAATGTCATGCAGTGGCTCTTTGATATCGGTACAAGCAGTGTGGGAATTGCTAGGGGTGGTTTCCTGGGACTTACCATGGGCATCAAAATGTCATGTGGGGCAAAACCCACAAGTTCTGTGGTTCATTATCTCCCACCTAGGAGTAAGTACAGTTGCCATTCTTCAAAATTTCTGTACCTAAACCTACAATGTCACAATTACACCGCCTTTCAGCTGTTACCTAACAAAAGGATACAAAGGGTGTTGGACTCGGCATGTCAGCTTCCTGCTGGTACGGTCTGAATCCTCCTGTAAGCTCCTCTACAACCTCAAAAAAAAAAAAAAGCAGCACAGTACAGACTCTGTTAGCTGGAGTAAGTTGATATCGCTCCATACATTTGTCTTAAAGCTAAATCTTGATTTAAGTTGTTTTAACACCAGATATTAAAAGGAAAAACAAGTAAGAGCAGCCATACACCCAGTATGACTGAGGTTTCCTTTAGCTCAGCACCCCTTCTCTATCAGCACCAGCAGTTGGTACCCAGGGAAGAGGAAAAAAATGGATAAACAGACATTGAAACTTCCCTGAAACAGCCTCTGAGCCTCTAGAGTGCAAAACACTTCTTTCAACTCCCACTTTATTATCCCTTCTAATAGGCTCTTTTTCAGTCCTCTGTGACATCTACTAAAGAGTAACTGCTCTCTGTGTTTCCCACGGACTGCCCTACTTTGCTTCATCACCTTGGAGATAGAAAACAAAATTCTGTGAAAAATCAGTATCTGCTTGTCCTGATTCCTGAGTCATATTATTCATCAGAGGCAAAGAAGCAAAACCCTGACCCCGCTGGAATCCCTGGGCAGGTCACAGTTGTGTTCAGTGAGGTGGGGGCTGCAGCTCTGGGAGGCGGACAGAAGCCAAAGAGAAGCACTTGGGGCACGCCTCGCAGGTTGTGCCACAGCTCGCCGTCGTTTATAGCCTTTCTGCAGCGTCCTTGTTCGCCAGCAGTTTCCATGGTGCCCCGGCTTTGTCTGCAGACCTGTCTGCAAGCAGCACTCTTCTCGAACATGCCACACTAGAGGATTTAGCGAGGCAATGCATTGCATTGCGTGGCTGCACTGCAAAGCTGCAGCACAGCCTGCTAGGCGTCAGCTGCCACAAATACCTTGCAGACTGTCTCATGGGTGCATCCTCAGAGAGTATACATCGACGTTGCTTTACTGAAAGGAGCGCTATAGATGATACTACCTGAGAATCCAGCTCAGCCTTTCTCTCACCAGTCACATTTGGCAAATTAAAACAAGAGGAGGGCTCTTGTCCGAAGGGATTGTTGCTGGCAATGTAACATTGCTGGGGGGGGGGGGGGCGGAGCAATAGAGGACATAACAAGAAAGATCAGCCGTGCTGCTTGCTGCAGCGCTCAGCAAATTTTATCTTCATCCGACACGGATGTGAAAGTAGATTATCTGTGTATCTAATACAGCATCACTCCCCTCACAGAGAGACTGGCAAGGATAAGGTCGAGCTCATTTATCTGTTATCCAGCTGTTAATTCTCTGCTAACTGCTCTGATACTGGAGTGCAGAACCCCTGGACTGCTTCAGCAGGTGCCAGGAAGGACCTCAGGGTCCTCTCATCAGATACAAAGTCAGAAGGGCTGAGTAACCTCGCCTCTGTTTTTTATGCCAGGAATAATAGTGGTTCAGAAACCCTGAACTTTGAGGGGCAGAGGCTGTTCTGAGGATAATGTTAGAGAGCTTATGGCCTGATACTAGAAATATTTCAGCAAGAAAACTGGTTATGTGAATCTTACAGACTGTTCATCCAAAAAGAAGTGAAGTGTAAAATCACTGCCCAAGTGAAAAAGCAGAGAAAAGGGCAAAGCTGTGCTAATGGGCAGTTTTAACTCCGAGGCACAGCAGAGGGCACATGAAATGGTGGAAATAAGGCTGGAGGTCTGTTAGCAGGCTGTGTGCAGGAGTGCAATTTAGTCCAAGACCTGCAGATACCAATAAAAAAATTGAACAATATTAAAGTTAGTGTCAAAGTATAGTGAGAATATAACTGAGGACACAAGAACTTAGAAACAGAGTTGTCCTACTCACAAAAATTTAATATTTTGAGCAGAAAACAGGTTTTCTTAATTAAGGTGAAGCTTGTACTGTATGTTGGCATAGAACAGGCTGCTCCCCAAAGCTGGACATGAAAATTAACAGTTTGTAAGTCTTGGCAGAGCTTTTCAAAGATGCCTAGAAAATTATAATGTCCAATTAAATAGGAATCGGTCATCCAAGTCCCTTAGGCAGTCCTGAAAACCACAACCACTCTGCACTGCATCTGATTTTCAGTCAGATTTTTCCCCTCTGCTTTTCTTTGCTCTGCTCTTCCAGCACCATCCACAGCTATCGCTGGCATAGACCTCCAGGTGGAGCCTAAGCCAAATAGTGGGGCTTTGAAACATGCTGTTGTGGGGTCAGGAGAGAGGATCATTTGTCCCTGATGGGGCCATTCAGAGTCTGATCTGTGGGAGCTGCTACACACCAGCTGATGACTTTTTCCACCAAACACTTCCTTCTCACTTTTGGCCCATTTTTGTACCTCTGACATGGAAACACAAAGCCAGATCAGTAGGAAAAAGCAGGCTGTGCTCTAGTGAAGTTAAACATGAGATGTATTTTGAATGTTTGGGTTTTTTTCTTGGCTGAAGTTAGAATCTCACATGCACATAACCATGCACCTGACCTCTTTGTCCCACAGCTTCTGGGCCACGCGTCAGGTCTGTGTGATCTCTGCAGCTGGCAGAGGTGGCCTGGGGTGTGTGTCCTTCAAGCCAGATGATGCTGCACCATCCTCTGCATTAGGTGAAGGACAGTGCATGCTGAGTACGTCCCATGGAGCAGAGCACGTGGCATAAAAAGTGGGACTCTAGAGAGGCAAATCCCCAGCACATGTGATCCTCTGCTCAGGCAAGGTCCCAAAAAAACTTTAGTTGACGTAGATGAATGTCGTCCTTTTGTGCTCTCCTCAATTATCCACAGCCAAGCAGCACTGAATCACTATCCGCATCAGTATCGGTCCTCTTCTTCAGGCTGGCTTGGAAACCATGCCCAAAGTGCTGTTCCATCAAATGCTGTAGCCGTAAGAGACAACAAAGGAATTTTAAAAATTGGCTCATTCTTTATATATGTGTTGTTTCACCCCGTATGTCAGGGCCTTGCACTGGTCACAGGCCAGTTTCCTCCTCCCCTCCTTGCTGCCAGGAGACATTAATGAGCTTCCAGGGATCTTTCTTCTTTGCCTCTGACTGAGAAGTTGTTGCAACCACAGAAACAAAATTAGGACAGGGTGCCTTGGGGCTTGTCTGAGCTGTCCCCATGCCCGAGGTTGAACCTTTCTGGATTATTTAGGTTCAGGAGAGAGATTTTTCCACAATCAGACAGTTTTATGGGCCAGTAAAAGACCATAAGGAGATTCTCCATACTAGATTAACTTCCTAGGAGTTTTACTACATCTTCGCTTCTCCTCACCTGCCCCCAGCAACTGCACACCCAGAAGGGGCTGTACCCGAGCACAGAGGTGAGAGAAGTTCTCCACCTGGCAAAGGGAGGAAGGAAAAGAGAAAAAAAAAATATTTTGCAGGTCAAGTGGTAAAATAGATTTGCAAGAAAACAGGAGGGAAAAGCAGCCCTGAATGTGAACAGGATCATTGGCATCATCTAAGAGAGGAACAGTGTCACAAACGTCCCTTGGAGCCACCCTCCAGCAACACCTTTAAATACCACAGACTTCATACTGAAACTCAGTCATGGCCAGAGCACTGCTGCCCTCTTGCCTGTCTTGGTTTTCCACTAATTGTCACCACCCTTCTCACCGACTTAAGTATAAATTCCCACCACCTACTACCAGTTATTAGAGCTTCTCAGTCTTCCTTATCCTCCGGATCCACCCAACCTATCCATGTCCCCAGCATTCCTGAGCTCCTCAGCTGCGCTGCCAGCCTGCTGCAGGCTAGAAATGTGCCAGGAGTTACCAGGAATAAACCTGTTTGCTGCGTGAAAGACATCGCGACACCAGGCACCCTGGTGGGATTTGAGGCAGAGATGTGCCCTTGTGTGATGGAGGTGACATAGGCAGGCGTTGCTTCTGGAAATACTGGTGCTGGAGATAGAGAGTGGTAGTGGAAAAATTACAGGTAAGCAGGATGAAAACTTCTGTAGTGAAGAGAAAGGTGTAATAACAGGTGTCAGTCACTCTGCCATAGGGGCCTGATCCTGCTCTCCCTCTGCTTTTGGCTCTGGGTCAACTTCACTGGTGTTTTTGTGGTTCCGACAGCCTCGTCTCATTTCTCTCACTTTTCACTTCCTGTGCATCATTCCCCATGCTTGAGCTGACACCTCATTTTCCACTGAATATCCTAAGCCTTTGACAAATCTCCCTTAAAGCTTCCATTCTGATGAAATGTTCAGGCTTTGGTCAGCATTGGAGATCAGCTCTTCTTCCTCTTGCAGCTGTGTTTGGCTTGAGTTTCACACTCCTCTAAGTCTGAACTTTCTTTTCTGCAGGTTTGTAAAAGTGTAACACACACCTGCAGTGTTCCACAAATTGGAAATAACAGCTTTCCCCATCAAACAGCTGGTGTCTTGCTCAGTAAAAGACACCCCATGTGTTACAAAATGCTGAGGTCCTCCTTTCCAGTCTGCCTGAATGGTTTCCAGTCTGCTCTGAAACACAAAGACTCTTTCAGCCTTTCATTATTTGGTACCAGGTAATGTTTAAGTGAAGATTACCACAGAGTCACAGCCTAGGAGCTAGGTAATAATTATGAATGAGTGAAATAAACGCAATACATTTTCTGATGGTGGGAGAAATGTATTTGCAGGCATGTGACAACCCACATGGAGTGAGTGCCAGCTCCTACATTTATTTATTTGTGGTTCTGACAAGAAGGGGCTGTGTTTTGCATCATTGTTTGTGCAGCACCTTCCTACTTAGCAAGATGCTCTAATAACCTGAAATAAGTTTCAGTTCAAAAAAGGGTTTTATTCTCCTTCCATCCTGGGCTACCACCACTTGCCCTGGAGAGGCACCAGTGTGGGTTCCTGGAGTGAGGCAGCTGGCCAGGCCGAGAGGTCCCTTGGTGCAGCTGGTAAGCAGCCTTCCGAAAAACATCAGCCTGCAGCTGAATCTGGCTGATCACCCAAAGTGTCATGAAGGAAAGGATGTAGGGATACAGAGTTGGAGGTGGGCTAGAGGTGTTGAATAAATCCTGGCACAAACAAGACTAAGCAGTTTTCAGATCAATTAGCAGGTAGGAGGAAATTTAGCATCTTCCTAATGCAATAAAAATTATAGCAATTTTTGAGTCTGTGCCTCCAAAGACCATTTTTAGCACTACGAAGTGGGAGGGCTGGTAAGATTTCACAAACTGGAGCAGGCTCTCGAGCCTGGAGCAGGGTGGGAGCCTGACTTCTGCAGATAAATGCTTTTGATTAACAGTTTTCCTATACACTGTATTCAAGAACATAACTATTTTTTGAAGGAAACTTGAACAAAGCAGTGAATTTCTTCTCAGCTGAATAAGGGGGTAACTTTTTTAACAGGTTAGTGGGCGGGTCACTATATAACTAGACAGGTGTTTTGAGGATTTGCAGTGTGGTGCCACACTTGAATGCAAGCGAGCAAAGGTTTCCTTGGCCACAGAGGTGAGCAGGGGCAAAGCAAGTGCCCACAGCTAAAAGCTGAGATCTGGAGTTGAGCAAGTATATTTAACCATAGGAACCACTTGCCTAGGGATGTAATGGAGTCATTTTAAATTGTCTTTCTGACAGGCCTATTGTAGCTCCAACAGCTGTTTTGAGGTTTGCCACAGGAGTCACTGAGGCAAATTTTATTCCCAGAAATTCCCATCTCATGCAGGAGATCAGACTCCCTGATTATAAGGTCTTTCACGGCCTTAAAATATCTGAATATAGGCGGCGGGGAATAATTCTTCTCCTTTCATCTTCCACCCAGATAAAGGGCAAAAGGCATCCAGCAGTTCACAAAGCTCTGTGCATTTCTGCACAAACAGACAGTGGAGGATGACGATGATTGCACCTGAAAATATCAGCATTTTTTATAAACCCTAAGCCACAGTTTTATTCCTATATTTTGAAACTTAGAGCTGAACTGGAAGGTCTAACAAGATGCCTTCTGCCAGAATTTAAAACAAATCGCCAGTGGGTTCAGGACGATGAGACCCCCTCACTGGGGCCCTGGGGGCACAGCCTGGGCTGGGTCTGTGGGGACAGTGTGCGGGGGGGCGTGGGGGTGCGGGGAGTAGGTGTATGAGGGGACCGTGTGAGGGATGTGTGTGAAGGGGTGCGTGAGGGGATTATGTGTGTGAGGACAAGGCGGGTCCTCCCGGCCGCCCCTCCCGGCGCCGCCCGCTCGCCGGCAGCGG
>NW_010187625.1:33860-34366 GCF_000695765.1 Mesitornis unicolor | reverse complement strand
GGAAGATGCTGGAGGAGCCCCCCATGGAGGAGAATAACGGGATCCATGTCCCAAAGGGATGGGGTGCCGCTTGGTGCTGCTTTCCAGGCCTTTTTTCTCCTCGTGGTATCAGGACTGGAGCAGGATGCTCCACTCCCCAGGGCAATGTGCTGAGGAGAGCAGCCTGCATCCTTCCCGGCATGCTGCCCTTGTGAGGACCCCTGTTAATTACCCCTATTAATTTATTTCTCTGCTTGCCTCAAGTCCTGGAGAATCTCAGTTCGCTTTGTGCTCTTGGCAGATTCCAGGCCTTTTTTCTCCTCGTGGTATCAGGACTGGAGCAGGATGCTCCACTCCCCAGGGCAATGTGCTGAGGAGAGCAGCCTGCATCCTTCCCGGCATGCTGCCCTTGTGAGGACCCCTGTTAATTACCCCTATTAATTTATTTCTCTGCTTGCCTCAAGTCCTGGAGAATCTCAGTTCGCTTTGTGCTCTTGGCAGAGGCCGCAGGGGGCAATTGGGCCCCT
>NW_010187625.1:8345-33841 GCF_000695765.1 Mesitornis unicolor | reverse complement strand
CGGAAGAGCCCCACATGCAGACCAGGCTGGCGGCATCCCCGTGTGTGGTGGCAGCGATGACAAATACGACCGGGGCTGGCATTGCCCTGGCGCCCCCAGCCTGCACAAGCTCCAGGTTTCCCTTTCGGCAATGGGGCTTGGCACCACTTTGGGTTAAAATGCAGCAGAATGAGCCAAAACGTGCACTTTTTGGCAGCGGCTGGGCCACAGCTGGGTCCCAGCCAAGGGCTTGGTCTCCAGCAGCAGCAGGGATCTGCCCTTTGCGTGGCATTTGGGGACACATCCTTTGGGGGTGCCCCCCCGGGCCCTGTGCCCCCCTCACAGCGGTGCTGGGTTCAAGCCCTGTCCATGGGGCAGGCGCATTGGGCTGCCTTTTTCAGAAGAAAAAAGGTTATTTTGGCTGTGAGGAGGAGCGCTGGAGCCGCCCCAACACTTCTTGTTGTTAAAGTGCTGCCGTGCTTTCTGGACTCAGCCAAAAAAATCAGGTTTTTATTTTGCTGAGCGTTACCAGAAGTGAAAAATGTGGGTGTTTGTGCTGGGGTGAGCGCGGAGGCAGAGCCGGGTTGTGGTGATGGCAATGTATGGTTTGCAGCCAGCACCATCCACACCTTTTTATACCGGTGTAAAACACGGGGTGACCTTCAGAGCATCAGGGGGACCCCACAGTGGGGCTGTGCCCCACTTCTTCACTTGGCAAAGAGGGGCAAAGATGGGAGAGGCTCAGAGCCTGGGATGCTGTGCTGGGATTTTAGGGGTCCCTTGCTCCTTGCGTCGTCCATGGGGCTGTTAAAGTCCAAGCACCGATGGGCTTGGGCCATGTTGTGGTCCCTGTGGTCACATTGTGGTCCCTGTGGCTGCTCCCAAGCCATTGAGGTGCATGGACATCACCCGCAGCACCCAGAGCCCATTGGGATGGGTCCTGGACGGTGAACGTGGGGCAGGATGGATCCAACACATGCACCCATGGGCGGGATGGGGGTCCCTGGGGGATGTCCAAGAGCACCGGCACTCGTCCTATCATCAGACAAGGTTATGATACATAAAGTTTGTTTCTCAAATACTGGGATCTGGGGAAAAAAAGAAGTCTTGACTGTAATAAACCCCAATATTTCCTAAATTCGGGGTCTCTCCTGCAAGGAGGCAGAAGTTTAGCGGTTGAGCCCCTGAGAGCTGCTTGGCAGCAGGGCCATCTGCGCTGGTGGAGGAGCTGGCAGCCCCATCCCTCATCCCCCAGCCCCATCTGTTTGCTAATGGAGGTTTCAGCAGAACTAAGCGAGACGCCGATCTGGCAAATAGCTTCCTTGCGGTCCCACGACATCTTTCATCAGCGCGGCGCAAAAAGCCAACGCCATCCATCACCGAGCTCGGGAAAGGGAGCAACCGCCGGGGGCTTGGGAAGCAAATTCATGGCATTACCAGTTTGCACCATCACGTCCCAGTCCATGGGAGATGGTTGGAGCAGCTCAGGGGAGGAGGCAGCTTTGGTTTTGCTTCTGGAGAGCCCCTCCAGGCCTTCCCAAGGCATTTGTTCACTTCCTTTTTAATAGGGAAAAGTATCTTTAATTTCTATTGATGGGGTTGGTGTCCCAGGGCTGCCCAAACCACAGCAGGACGGGGGCATCGGTGGGGTCCAACCCATGGCCATAACCCACGGTATTTGGGAACCAGGCACTTTGGCGGCAGCAGAGCATTTTACCAGCTCCGTCTGTACTCTCTTTCTGTTTTCTTTCCTATTTTTTGCGCCATTAATCTTCTTTTTGGCATCCATCTCCGACGCCTCGCTGTGTGATGTGCTCGGCAGCAGCGCTTGCTGTTTATTTCTCCTCGCTGAAGGGGAGGGGGTTGGTGGCAACAGCGATCGTGCGTTTGGGCCAGGATTGCATGGGTCTTCCCTCTTGCACGCTTTAGGAGGCAAAACGGGATTTAATCTGTGGATGCAACTGGATTTGATGCCCAAATCCCAGACTGCAGAGGTTGGGGCTGTAGGTGGTGGTGGTACGAGTGCCCCTCTGGTCCATGGGTGTTTGGGTTGGTCCAGATGGGACAAAACTCCTTAATTCCGGCTTGTTTTAATTACACCTCGCATGGAAGAGCAGGGGCTGAGGTGCAGCCTCCCCTCCCAGTGATGCTTTCACCAGCCCAGGTACCACTTTGCTTGGGAGTGGATGCAGGAGTAGGGTTGTGTGTCCCAAACCAGAGCCATGCACATCCTCTGGGTCCCACGGGGATTTCTGGGCAGCCGGGGCTGGCTTGGAGCACAGGGGGAAGCTCCAAGGCTTTTTGGGATGCCATCCATCCCAGAATGAGCTCTATGTGTGTGGGAACAAATCTGGGAGCATTAATCACTCCCTGTGAGGTGCACGGTGGCACGGTTGTTCCCAGCTCCTCTTATTTCGGTAGGGATCCATGTGTGTGAACCATGGCAGGCAACGGGGCTGCGACCAAAATTCCAATTCCAAATTTCAGATTCCCAATCCAGCTGCCTGCCTTTGAAGCGCATTCGGGAAGCAACGAGTGGCACCGACCCGGGGGTGCCATGCGCGACGTCAGCGAAAAGCGACGTGGCTAATCCCGAGGAACGAGCAGCTCCGGGGAGATTAAAAGAAAAGTCTTGCATTACACCGCTTGGAAGGGCTGCGATTTACTTGGAAACCCAATCCCATTAATTAGCATTCTGCTAATGGCTGTTTTGTATAAATATAGCGTGCCTTAATACCAACACGAGTCGCAGGTTGACATATTTAGATCGTTGATATCAAAGTCATTAACGCCTCTCGGTGGTAAACCTATTCTCAGCTGGGGCTGTAAATGGGATTCTCCTGAGCCAATCAATCTCACTAAAGCCTGAGCAGAGCCTGTTGATCTTTAGCCACCGAGTGGATGCGGCTTCCCAGAAATGTGCTTGCATCTGTCAAAATTATAAGCAGCTGGCAGCCGCAGACAAAGGTCATGTTTGCCGCGCGTGTGAAAATAGGATCTCGGGGCAAGAAATGCCGTTTAGCGGCGTTATCAATTCGGGATGCGCTGTGAATGCTGCCGCGCGGTGCGGGTCCGTTCCTGCAGGCGCTGCTACACATGTCAATTAGATATTTATACGTAAAATTTCTCACGTGTAGCCCGTGGCCCTGGAGCGCGGCCAGGGCTTATTAGAGCGGAGGCACATCAAAGGATGGGAAAGGTCTGCCGGAGTTGAGGAACTTGGAGAGCTTAGCAATTATTTTGCGCTAATTCAGTCCTAATTTATCGTTCGGTATTGCCCCTGCCTCAAAGCCCCCCTGCTTGATAGCAGCGGTGAAGGTAGCGGCTTCCTGTAAAAACTGAATTTGGGGGAATTTCAGCTGCTGTGCTTATCGGTTGTGTGATTCCTGCAATTACTGCATTTATCCCAGCACCACATGCCTGGGATGCGTATCCGTGTCCTTGCCCCCATGCGCAGGGATGGGAGCGACGGCATCACTGGGATGGGGCAGGGACCGCGTTTGGGTGCTGACAGGGGACCACAAATCCTCTGGTCCATGGTGAAGCCCCTGGGGTCATCCCGTGGCTGTGTCCTACCGGGGTCATCCCGTGGCTGTGTCCTTCCAGGGGTCATCCCGTGGCTGTGTCCTTCCGGGGGTCATCCCGTGGCTGTGTCCTACTGGGGTCATCCCATGGCTGTGTTCTACTGGAGTCATCCCGTGGCTGCGTCCTTCTGGGGGTCATCCCATGGCTGCGTCCTTTCAGGAGTCATCCCATGGCTGCGTCCTTTCAGGGGTCATCCCGTGCCTGTGTCCTTCCAGGGTCATCCCATGGCTGTGTCCTTCCAGGGGTCATCCTGTGCCTGTGTCCTACCGGGGTTATCCCATGGCTGTGTCCTTCCAGGGGTCATCCCATGGCTGTGTCCTACTGGGCTTATCCCATGGCTGTGTCCTACTGGAGTCATCCCATGGCTGTGTCCTACAGGGTTTATTCCCACCTCTCACCCTGACAGCCTGAGCATCCTTTGACTTTCATGAAAACCTGAAAACAGCCTTTTTTATGTTCGTGAGGGCTGAGTCCCACTTTGTCCTGTGGGGTTCTGGGCCGACCATCACCTTCCAAGTTAACACCGCTCCGGGGTGGGATTTCTCCTCCTCCCCACGCGAATAGCTCAGAAACCCCAAAATAAACCCCACAGAGCTGGCGAGGAGCAAGCAGTGCTTGGCAACACCCAGCAATAGCCAGCGTTGATTTCAACAGCGGGGTTTGTCGGGGTTTTTTTGGAATTGGGAGGTCATGCTTATAATAAAATCCACGCTTGGCCCATGGATTTTAAATAACACTTATCTCATGGGCCGGCCAGACAGTATGTAACGCTGAGATCCCTGTGTGGCGTCTCTTCCCTTTCATTATCCTTACCTCCTATTTTGGGTATTTGTTAGCGAGGCCTGAAGCCCCGGAGCGGCTGCAGATTGCAAACAAAGGGGTTTTATAATCATACCAATCGATAAAGGTATTAAATAAAAGTGAGTGAGAGCCCTGGAAGCTGCATGAAAGGTCATTAGAGAGGACAGGGCTTGGGAAGTACAGTCGATGTGAACAGACATAAATGCCTGTTAATTTTCTAACTCAAAAAGGAGGTGCGGGAGTGGAAAAAGCACCAGTCAGTGTAAAAATGGCTGGGATAATTTGTTTTGTCAGAGCCCGGGCAGCTGCAGAGAGCTTTAGACACAATCCCCCTCCAAAAGCAATGCAAGCAGAGGAAAAGATTATCAAAAGAGGAAAGGCTTTAATAAACTGTGAAGCCCCGATCACCCACTGAGAAGCGAAGCTTAATTAGGAGATTAAGCAGCTCCGGTTGTGCACGGCGGTGCTGTGAGGGAATGGGCTCTGAATTCGCCTCTTTGGCTTTCTTGGATGGGAAATGTGGCTGCGACAGCACCAAGACACAGCACCGGCTCCACTGCATCCCAGGGGGCAGGAATTGGGCTGGGACAGGGGAAACCCTTGGGAGGCAGAGCCTGCACCTCAGTTTCCACAGTTTGGGCATCCCAGGGATGCTCCAAGCTCTGCACCAAGCTGCTGCTCTTGGGATGAGTATTTATTTTACCCAAGCGCTCGCCAAATGGAAAAGCTGTCTTTAGAAGGCCATAAATCAGGACAATTCATATATTTGAGTTGTGTGGGCTGTGGGAAGGGCCCCTGGGAGGGGACACCCCAGTGCACGGCTTTATCTGCTCCCCAGGCTGGATCTTGGTCCCATCCAGCATCACAGCATGGGGCGATGCTCACAATTTCTCCTATTGGTGGTGAATCAGGCTCGTTCATGTTGCCAGTTACTCATTATCATTAACCTTTAATTCCCAGAAACATGACCCCTTTAATTCCCAAAAATGGTGCACCTACGCCATGCTGTGCCAGGATGGGGGGGCTGGATGCGGCCTCGGGTGCTGGAACAGATGAGACTCTGAGATTTTTGGGGAAAAATCTGGGTTTTCCAAGTATCGCATCTTGGTCCCTCTGGAAAACGCTCCCATTGCTTGGGCTCGCTCATCCCCGCAGCGTCACCCAGTGAGGTGTGATGAGTTGGTGCTGACCCGGCCTCAACACCAGGGCAGGGGCAGTTTTTGGGGGGGTCTGTCTGGGAAAACGGCTGGGATCAGCTCCAGGAAGGGCTGGGCATTTCGGATGTGGGTTTGGGACCCCCATGTCTGTAAGGGGGTTCTGCAGGGCAGCTCAAACCAGCGAGGATGCTTCAGGATGCTTTAAAAAACCATTCCTGCCCCCACCCCAACACACACACATGGCGCTTGCAAAATCGAATAACAACCGGTTGAAAAACACACTAAAACCAGAAAATTTATGTAGCATGACCCAAATTGAATTATACATTACAGCACTATAATTGATTTTTTAGAAGAGAGATTAAATTTATTTTATGCCTCACTAACTAACAGCTAGATTTACCTAATTGCTTGGAGTGCAGCGTTAGTATGATTCATTAAACCCCATACATGCCTGGGTACATTACACTGTGACTAAAGCTTCCCTGCTTCGAGCAATTAAAGTGGAGAAACTTGGGGCCTCATAAGTAATTGAATATAACAATACAGCTCGGAGTTGCTGGCGATGTCTTATTAAGTTCTCTAAGCAAAAAAAAATACCCCAAGTTCCCCCCCGTTCTCCAGTGAATCATTTGGTGAAGTTTTCGATGACTGGCATTGTTTTCTCCTATTGCCAAAAAAAAAAAAAAAGAGGGGAAAAAAATGGTGTCTATGAGACAGATTTCATGCCTTGCTTCACAGTTTAATTTTATCAATCATAACATTTGAGGGGAAAAAAAAAATGACAGCAGTGAGTAGACATCCCCGCTATTCCAAGGAGAGAAATTTTGGGTAGAAACGAGTAACATTTGGTAATTATAGACACATTGCAAAAATAAAGGTAGCAATTTAGTAAAACAGGAGCGGAGAGAAATGATGGTTTTAGCTGGCAGGAATAAATTAGGGTTGTTTGGCACCGTTTAATGAAATCCCACACGGGCACAGATTCCTCGCAGAAAAGGCAGGGGCGGATGCAGGGGGAGGTGGCAGCCGGGTCAATGAGACCTCCTGGTCTTTAACCAGGATGGTTATGCTTTAACCTTGCTTAGATGCACCAAACCGCTCCTGTAATTCTGATCTTCGCAGACCTGGTGAGTGCCGTAGCGCTCTGCTCGTTGGCAGAATATTAAAGGAGTGAAGGAAATTTCCAGCAATTGCTTATACAAAATTGGGAATTGCGGCCGCGGTGGCTCTTGGGGACTTGTTTTGGGGAAGAGTTTGGGGCGAGCAGGGACTTTGTGCAATTATTAGGAAAACTAGGAGTAGCCTTGCTCAGGCGGGGGTGGCGATGCCCCCAGCATTAACGTTTAACGAGCGTTGCACCATCCCGAGCCATCGCTTTACCCACAGGTCATAAAATTGGGGCTGGCTTGTGTGAAACGTCTGGCACAAAGGGCTTCCCGTCCCGAAATAAGCCTTTAATTAGCAGAACATCAGGCGAGGCCGAGGTGCAGCTTTCCCAGCGACGTTAATTACCCAAGGGCTCGGCGCAGGCGTCATCGCTGCCTTTTTGCCTTTTGGGGGGCTTACAGGGGGCAATGGGTACCCATGGGTTGGGATGGGGGCTCGGCCGCTGCTCCTTCCCTTCTCCTGTTTGCTTCCTAAATTTCATGGTTGGGGATGAGCCCCCCTGTCCTGCAGGAATGGTGTAATTAATGGTTTCCTTGTCCAGGGATGTACTTATAATTTCATAATCTTTTTCCGCTGACTTGCTGTGGGAGGTGGGAGGCGTTCAGTGAGAACCTTTGAGGGGGAAAAAAAGGCGAAGCTCTCCCAGAATCCACGTGGGTGCTGTTAATGTGTTAAATGCACCCAAAACTGGGGAGTCTGAGGCTGGGCAGAGCCCCCAGCATCACCCCGCTCCGTTGCCGGGCATGGCCAGGACCTGCGGATCAGCAGAGAGACACGGGGTTGGCCATCATTAGGCGAATGATGGCGATTTTTTAATTAGAGTCGAAGCTGTGCCATAGGAACCATTTCAGGAACGGATGGGAACGGAGCTCAGGCATTTTATCACCTGAAAATGGGGTGGGTTTTTGTGCTCAGCGGGATCGTTCACACTGCGCTTCCTTGGCTGCTTTAAGAGGCTGCGTTGCTGCAGGAGCTGCAGAAAAGCCTGGGAGGGATCCAGTTGCTGCTTGCTGAGGAGATGCAGTGGGATGAGGATGGCTCCTGTGTGCGATGCTGAGCACAGCCTTTTATTTCCTCTTTTTTTTTTATTTTAAAAAGAGGAAAGATCAAGGGATGCATTTACCAAAATGAGATGCCCTTTCTGTCTGTACACACAGGCATCCCTCGTAGGGAGAACATCGTTAAGAAATAACGAATGGCTCTGCATGGGCTCCACCCAGCTCCCGGTGCTGCGAAGCCTAATTAGAGCGCAGAGATAACGACGGAGTGCTGGGATGAATTTGCATGGGACTCCAGCCTATGTAGGGCATGAAAGTCATTTATTATGCTTATTAGAGGGGAGCTTTTGTCACCGCAGACAGAGCTGCGTGAGGACCCTCGCAGCCCCTGCCCCAGCACCTGCGGCTCAGGGGGGGCTCACACCCCACATTTCCCCCTCTGGACCCAAGAGCTTCTTGATTCTGGTGTTTGTTTTGGGGTGGTTTTGAGGGTTTTTGGCATCGAGCGAGGACCTGATGATTAATTCCCTGATGCAGGGTTCATCATTAACGCTCCTCGCCTAATGAATGTGGCCTGTGAACGGAGACAAACACGTAAACAGGTCTCACCAGTCAAACTCCTTCTGATTAAAACTGTGGCTTTTGTTAATTAGGTGGAAATGTCTTGGTTTGCTTTGAGCAAATTTTTGACACTGCGCAGTGAAAAAAATGGGGGAAGAAAGTAAGATCCTCTGGTGAAAGCTTCCAGTGAAGTCATCAGGTGTTTTGAATGATGGAGCAGAGAAGATCCCTGTTGATCCCAAGGCAACAGATCCCTTGCTGTGAGCATCCCTTTCCCCGATTTGGGCAGGACCACTGGTCCTTCCCAGAGCTCCTACTCCCAGTGGGCGCTAGGAATATGAGTGTGCCTGCTGGGGTGGCACCATGGTTTGTGGCACAGTAAAAAACAGCCATTCCTGGGGTTAAAAATGGGCTGGAAAAAAGCCCACTGGGCTATTTTGGGTGAAACCCAAAGCCATCGATCCGAAATCGCCTTGCAACCTCAGAGTGTTTTGAATGATGGAGCAGAGAAGATCCCTGTTGATCCCAAGGCAACAGATCCCTTGCTGTGAGCATCCCTTTCCCCGATTTGGGCAGGACCACTGGTCCTTCCCAGAGCTCCTATTCCCAGTGGGCGCTAGGAATATGAGTGTGCCTGCTGGGGTGGCACCATGGTTCGTGGCACAGTAAAAAACAGCCATTAAAAATGGGCTGGAAAAAAGCCCATTGGGCTATTTTGGGTGAAACCCAAAGCCATAGATCCAAAATCTTGCTACCTCAGAGATGCGACCCCACGCACCCAGCTCTGCGGTGCCGCTCCCATCCTCCTGCTCCACGGCTGCTGCTCCAGGAGGGACGTGGCACCGATAATTGCCGTTAAGTGGCACTAATAATTGCCGTTAATTGGCACCGATAGTTGGCGTTAATTGGCACTAACGATGCCCTCCCATACCAGCGCTGCCCCTGGGGGGCTGCTGGAGTTTCGCCCTTTGCCCATGGTTTGCCCTGGGTGTGCGTTGTGCTCTGTAATAGGGCGTAGAAAAACCACACAGAGCCCATGCAGCGAACTCCTGCAAGGGCTTTAACGCAGCCAGGACGGCCAGCGCAGAGATAATGGCTCTGTTTTTCTGCAGCGATTGCTGAGACAGAGACGTGAAACTGCCCCATTAAACGGCCTGCTCCATCGGCGGGACAGCAGGAGGGGTCAGGGGTCTGTTTTTTCCGATGCTGTTAATATTTTGGACCGCGCCACGCTCCGTGATGTAGAGGTTCGGCCTACGACGCGTCCGCCTTAATGAACTATAACAGCACAGAAGGCAATTATGTTTTTGTCTAGACCTGTCGAAGACCATCAACAGCGCCTCATTACTTTACAGATTGTTAATGCTGTTGGCAGAAGTTGAAGATCCTCCTTGAAAAAAAAAAAATCAAATTTATTCTCTGTTGCAACATACTTTAGCTGATGATAAATGAGAAATAAGGGCTTGTGGCTAATTAGACCTCTCTTTGTCCAGAGGCAGATACATAACCATAAACCGTAACCGGGATAAAAGGGAGGGGGAAATGGCAGAGAACTCACATGAGGTTTCTTTTAAAGATCATTAGGAGCTTTAGGAAAATCGGGAAACAAGGCTGCGCTGTTGTGTCAGTGTGTCTTCTCTGTGTATACAGATTCAGGGTCAGCAATTACTCATATTGCTCTCGAGACTTTGGACACGGGGTTGTTATGTAGATCTATTTTATTCTTTCATTTAACGTAGATATCGAACAGGATAAGGAGGAGGGGATGCCCAGTGATGCTTTGTATCAGCGCTTTTCACAGAATCACAGCATCGTTTGGGTTGGGAGGGACCTCAAAGGTCCCCCAGTCCAACCCCTGCCATGGGAGGACACCCAAAACCACCCAGGCTTCTCCAAACCCCGTCCAACCTGGCCTTGGGCACTGCCAGGGAGGGGGCACCCAAATTCCTTGGGAAATTTTCCCATTTCAAAACACATTCTGCAATCACTCTGTTTTTTCACCCCGAATATTTCCATTCCCTTTTATCCACGGACAGAGCCCTGGGGTGCTGATGCTGACTGACGCGGGGACCACCCGGGCCGGGCGACGCGAGGCGAGGCAGAAGCGCGACGTTGCAAATAATTCAGGCCCTGTCAGCACAAAGGCTGCAGCGAGCGCAGGGATGCGTGTTGCGAGCTGCCAGCTGACAGTAATGGACTCGTTAGGCTGCTGATTGATGGCCACGGCCTCGGAAATGGCCAGGAGCCTTTCAATCTCTGGCTGGTTCTGACACAGCCATGCACGGGGGAGACGGGAGCACTGACAGCCGTGTTTTGGGCAGCCCCACGGCTGCTGCATGGCACCTTCCAGGCATCGGCCACCACGTCCAGTGCTTTGGTGTGCAGACATCAGCGGTTTGGTGTCCCGCAGGTCTCCTCTGTCTCCATCTGTGGAGCATCCCCAAGGGAAGGGCACGAGGAGGCACCGTAGCGGTTGGTGACAATTAAGGGTCAACGAGTGATGTGCAATGGGAGCGATGAGTGCATCCTCTTCCCCTCGGAGATGTCCATGGGCTGGTGTTAGCAGGGTGGCAGGGCAGGCTGGAAAGCTCAGCTCAGAGCCCCTTATTTTGGCAGATCAGCCCATTTCACAGACACGACCTCAGTTTGCAGTCCTGGGGCTGACCTCGCTGCCATGGGGTGAGGTGGGCAGACCTCGACATGCTCTGCTGGAATTGCTCATACCTGTTATGATGCTGCTAAACCAGCATGGTGTGAAGGGCAGCGGCAGGCTTGGTGTTCCCGGTCCTTTCCCCTTAGCCCAGTCTATTTGTGATCAATCAGTCCCATAATAAGAGGAGAAAAATCCTACATGAGAAACCTTAGAGGCATCTCTGATGCCTTGGCCAGGTTTGAAGGCCGGGCATCTCCTGGAAGTGGTTATCCTGCTGCAGAGAGCACCTCAGCTCTGCTGGTCTCTGGGCTTGGAGGGCTGAAAGTCACCAGTTCTACTCATAACCACCACTGTGAACCTCACAACTGGGTTTTTTTTGCTTTTGTAGGATCTGGTGGCTCTCAGGAAGGGGCTGGAGGACGTGCACGGGTGCCGAGCAGAGCAGACGGTGCAGCACACGAGGTCCTGGATGCGGACACCGCGGTGGTGACGGTGTGAGCAGGTAAGGGTGTGCGTGTCTGTGGTTATCCAAGCTGCCCATCGTCTGTTGCCTGGGGTAAACATTGCTTCAGCCCTGCTGCCAAGCAGACAGGGCAGTTATCTTCTTAAAAAGGTTGGTTTGCAAGGGCTGGTTAATGACGCAGAGCGTGCCTCCTCTTAGCAAAGTCTCCTCTTGTTGGTCAAGGCCAGAGGAGGGGCTGCTGGTGCTGATTGCTCCTATTGGGGCATTGCCCAAAACAGGCTGATGCCATCCCGAGGTGTGGGAAGGTGCAAGCATTGGCCTTGGAGATCTTTCCGTCTGATGTGTGATGGTGCAGATGTTTATCTCGAAAGCTGGAAGCTTGGCAAATAACAAATGTCTTCACGTGGCCGCAGATGGGGAAAGGGTTTCTGCACCCAGGGCTTGGTCTCCTCCTCATCGTCACCGCATGGGAATTTGGGAAGGAGCAGACGGGTGCTGGTTTCTTGTCCTGCCTTTCACAGCGGCTCCTGTCCTATGTTTTGTCTCTTCCTGCCAAAAAAATAAGGCAATTCCTGTTCTCGGGAGAAGTCTTTCTGTTTGGGATGGGATAAAATTAATGGGGTGAAATTAATGGGGTAAAATGAATGCTTACACAGCTGTAAGATGCTGTGTACGGCGTGGTCAGGGGCTTTCATCCCCAAGGGAAACCTGTGCAAAGTGGAGCTGGTTCCTGCCGTGGTTGTTGGGATCTGGAGGATGGAGAGGTCATTTCCATAGACTCATAGGATCACTGTTTTATGAGGGTGGACAGAAATTTGGTTGCTTGCTCATGAAAAGCAGCCTGTGGAGGAGGTTGTGGTGGTGATTAATGGATGTAATGGGGACACAGCAGGAAGGAGGTGAACCTGTGCAATGCAGGTGTGGAAACGCAGAGGCTTGGCAAGGGGAAGCACTGGGAGAGGTGCGGAGGTGGAGGCTGATAATGGGATTTTATGGCACGACTGGGCTTTCTGGTCTTTCCAAGCCTTGGTGAAGGAAGTTTGCCTAAATATAGCTGGTAAAATAGAGCAAGGGCTGGTTTCTGTGCATGCCATTGTGGCATCTGTGATGGTATTTGTAACCCTCTGCCGTGGCATCCCCAGCCCCAGTGACGCTGCGCCGGGCTCTGGACCTGCAGGGATGGCCGTGTTTTTGATATAAAACATTATTCCATTCCCTCTTCTTCAATCTCGGGGCTCATTTCAGCGAATGCGACGGCTTTGAATTGTCCTCAGCAGTGAGGTATTTTTTTTAATGGACTATTGAGCTCAGATAACAAATTTTGAATTATAACACACATGACCTGAGCCAATTTAAACTTAATCTGAAATGCCGAATAGCTATTACCCCAAATGGCTGCGAGGACACGCACACACAGGGTTGTTGTTAAGTTATTGCAGTGAAGTGACCGAGGCAGACAAAACCTCCATCGAGTGCATCGCCAGTGATTTAAAGCAGATTTGTATGGCCTGAAATCTGAATTAATACATTTTTGTGTCTCTCCAGGCCACATTAAAAGCAGGCTGCTTCAATGTGGTGGGTGGGGGTTTTTTTAATGCCTGTTTTTGTCGAGGCTGTCATTCAATTACCGACGCCTCAGGCTAAGCTTGCTTTGAGATGGACTCGCAGGAGAGGATGCTGGTGCTGCAGACGGTGCTGGTACCGCAGATGATGCTGGTGGTGCAGACGGGTGCTGGTGCTGCAGATGCTGGTGCTGCAGGCAATGCTGGTGCTGCAGATGATGCTGGTACCACAGAGGATGCTGGTGCTGCAGACGGTGCTGGTGGACCGAGGCAGACAAAACCTCCATCGAGTGCATCGCCAGTGATTTAAAGCAGATTTGTATGGCCTGAAATCTGAATTAATACATTTTTGTGTCTCTCCAGGCCACATTAAAAGCAGGCTGCTTCAATGTGGTGGGTGGGGGTTTTTTTAATGCCTGTTTTTGTCGAGGCTGTCATTCAATTACCGACGCCTCAGGCTAAGCTTGCTTTGAGATGGACTCGCAGGAGAGGATGCTGGTGCTGCAGAGGATGCTGGTACCGCAGATGATGCTGGTGGTGCAGACGGGTGCTGGTGCAGACGGGTGCTGGTGCTGCAGATGCTGGTGCTGCAGTCGGGTGCTGGTGCTGCAGGCAATGCTGGTGCTGAAGATGATGCATCCAGTTGGGGCATGGGGTGGTGGGTGCCCCCAGGAGGGTGCTCATCATCAGTGTCCAGGGCTTGCTTTAACCTCATTTAGCATCCCTCATGCTGTCCTCTGCCAAGGATGGTCCACACTGATGGGTTTTGGTTGAGTTATTCCCGTTGGTGCAGGCAGAGCATCCTGACTGGTCCAGGGTGGCCAGGATGGTGTCTCAGATCTTGTGAGTTGGATCTTGTCCCCTTGTCCCCAGGGATCGTCTCCTGGGAGCCAGCGTGTGGCAACACGAGGTTATTGAGTTGTTACCAGCTGATGGCTTGGGGATGTACCCATGGCTTTGAGGAAACACTGAACGCAGCCAGAGAGCTCCTCTTCTTGGCACATTTGGGGATCCCTTGCAGGGAACATCCCCGAAAAGCCCGGGATGCTGCGGGGAGGCCGTGGGGGCTGTGGTGGTGCCGCTGCGCCACGGCTGTCAAGCCTGTGCACGAGAAATCATCCGTGCTGAGTAAAATGACAGCGGAGCTGTAATGCTTTGTGGAGTGTGTTTAATGAAAATATCAGCCCAGGCCTGCGACACGAGGCATTCATGTATAATAAAATGAGGTTCCCGAAACACTTCAGAGCATAAACCATCTGGTCCGCTGTGATGTACTAACAGCTCTGACTAATTTTTAATGCAGGTTTTATGACGGATATGCACATCACGCTACCCATGCATAAGGAAGATACAGCCTGGCTGCACTTTGAACTGAGCTGACTGATGATGAATTTGTCTCCCGTTTTAATTACTTTCTGTACATTAAAGGTGTAGTGGACCATGTGAAGTGCTTTGTCTGGCTTATCCCCTCCGTGTCCCCGCGTCTCCTCAAAGAGCCGCGGCTCCCTTATCTGCAGGCAGGGAAAAGAGGGAGATGGAGGCGAAAAATGCCTTATATAGGGCTCAGTCAATAACTGTGCTGGGCCAGCAGCAACAGGCACGTTTCATGAGGTTAATTAGCTCTTGTTAATTGTGTCCCTTGACGTTTTCTCCAGCCTATGTGGCAGGATGGGTGCCGCCGGGTGGGTCTGAGAGGAGCCCTCACCGTTTTCTCCCGCACAAATGGGAGCAGTAGCGCGGGATGGGAAAGGCTTTCAGGCTGCAATCTCCGCTCTCGCCTGGCGCTTTCTCTTTAATGAATTTTTAAAAGGCTTTATCAGCTTCGAAATGTATTTATTTATTTAATGCAACCCAACAGTGGAACCATTTACCTAAGCAAGCCCCAGATGTTTGGGACGGTGCTGAAACAGGGTTGGGTTTAGTTGGACCCAAGCCTCAGCAAGACTTTTGCCCGTTTCTCACTGAATTTGCAGCCTGGCTTGGCTCTGTCCCCTCTCCTGACACCCGGGAGAGCTGGTTCCCCAAGGAGAGACCACTTTTGAGCAGCAACACCTCCTTATGTTGGTTATTCTGGCAAAATTTGAATGAAGGTTTAATGCTCTGGTTTGGAAGGACTGAGTCCTGTTTCTTCAACTTTTCCCATCTTCTGGAAACAAAAAAGGTGAATGGATGGAGCTCAGCCAGGGCTGATGTGGCCATGAAGTTGTGTTGTTCCTCTTCCCTTTATGGTGTCGTTCCTCTTCCCTTCCACCACAGCATCTCTGGAGCATCAGAGCCGGGTATCAGGATTTAATTAGCCAATTAAAAGTGCTTGACTGAAGTCCTGTCTCATGAATGAGGCTTTTCCCAGCTTTCTCACTCCTTCCACTGGGCCTGGAGAAGACAGGCCATTAATTGCAAATACGTTACCTAATGACTTTGGTCCCTTGTTTACCCTGGAAGTCATTTGCGACCCGATCACGACTCCTCTCGCTGCCGTCATCCTGCGGGGATGAATGAGCGTTACTGTAGTCTGGGAATTCGGCTTTGGCTCTGGTTTGGTGCTCGCAGCGTTGTCCTGCTTTTACTCATCGATTGGCCAGCTGAAGCCTTTAAAATGGGAGATGTTAAATAACGACTGACCTGTCTCCTTAAGCTAACGTCCAGACATGCTGAATTTCACAAACCTTTTGGGATTCACCAGTGTTTGAACGAATAATCCGACGGCCGTCCCGTTGCTGGAGACAAGCGAAGGCAATGGCCGTGCTGTGAGCCACTGCAGACAAAATGTGTTTTATTAATGGGAATATCCATGAGTCACAGCTTATGTTCTCCAAGTGGAAACTTGAATTCCAGCCTCGCTGTGAAAAATAAAAGTTAAGAGTTCAATAATGACTGAGCAGAAGGGAAAGCACCTACGAGCAGTGAATCGGCTGCCAAGGACGGAAACCCCTCCAAGTGCAATGCGTTAAAAAGCAAAATGTCATTTTATTGGATGTTCGCTCCGTCTCGCTAACGAGCGCTCTGCTTCCTCCCTTCTCCTGGTGGATTTTTATTTCAGCCGTTCTGCTGCGTGCTCAGCGCGGCTCTTCCCGCAGATCCCCGAGCGAGCGCCTTGCGTCGCCTTCGCGGGTCGGTGCTAATGGGGCCGCTCTCCCGTTAGCGGTGATAACGGCACATTCGGCACTCAAACCCAGGCGTTAACTGATGCGAGTGGATTTGTCTCCACCGTACTCCATCATCAGGCGCGGATACCGAATGCATCCCCATCGCTGCGTGCAGCATCAAGCAGCTGCCGCGTTCGCATCCCCTGCTCCTCGGCGCGAACGCGAGGCCTCTTTTGAAGGTCTCTTTGGGGAATACCTCACAGTTGGCCGTGTTTGTGTAGGAAAATATTGATACGAGCTGTGCTTTGAAGAGCGGGGCGTGCTGAGAGGCTTTCCGAGGAGCTGGGTGGTGGAGAGGGAGCACGGGAGGTGGTCCAGGCTGCTGGGGCACCCCCAGGAGCCTGCAGGTCGCATCGGTTGCAGGTCGCATCAGTTGCAGGTCATATCCACTGCAGTTTGCATGCATTGCAGGTCACATCTGTTGCTACTGATGCTCCTCTCTGCTCCCCCAGTTTGGCATCCCACTGGGACCACAGCATCCTCCCAGTCCCAAGACTCTCAGGTCAGGGTAAGGAGCTGCCTGAGCATCCTCTGCTGCCAGCACTGCATTGTGGAGGGATTTCCCTGAGCAGGAGGAAATTTGGGTGCACGTGGGGTGTGCGAGCAAGCAGGGTGTTGGATGGAGCTGCACAGACCTCCTGGTGCGTACATTAATTGGGATGCCTCCCCAAAATCATGGGGTGCACCAGTTCTGGATAGCAGGTATACCATGTTTTTGGTGTGCCCAGGGCAGGTCCCCACTCGCTGGTTGGGGTTATCCAGGGTGCATGGGGCCAGGCATAGACCTGGGCAAATGATTTTGCTCCATTCCCTGCACCGAGGCAGGGGATGCTGCAGGATCCACCCAGCCAGGAGCAGGCAGGGTCAGGGCAAACCCCAGACTGCTTTGGCCGTTGAATGAGACCTTTTTATTAGGCCAAAAATGTGGCGAATTTCTTCCCATCCGACTCCACGTTTCCTGTTTTCTTCAGAGGCCTGGAATGAAAAACACTGAACCACCACAGGAAAAGTCCTTCTCGCTCCTCCACCAAAATCCAGGACAGGAGGAAGTCTTCACATGCATTCCCCTGGGATTCCCGGCATGGGTTTGTACACACAAGTGGTTTAAATCATCCCAGCACTTCGTTGAACTGGACTTAATCCCCAACCCCCTTGAGAGCCGCCTGTCTCTATTTACCTCTCCAAATTTTTAATTTTAGCATTACGTAAGGATAATGCTGCTTTTCACATTCGGCCTTGTCTTCTCCTAATGGGACTTAAGTGCTACAAGTTTTTATGTGGATAAAATGTGCACTCCTCTGCAATTACACACAAAACGCCTCAGCTGCCTGTCCAGGCATTGCAGGATTTGGGCCTCTCAGCCGAAAGATGCTCTGAGATGCCCTGATGGAGGTGTCCAGGCTGGATTTCAGTTTATGACAGTGGATTATGGGCACTGCAGGTCTTGGCTTGGTCCCTGTACTGCAGGACAGAGAACTGCTGCAGAGAGTCCAGCGTAGGGCTACAAACATGATGAAGGGAGTGGAGCATCTCCCTTATGAGGAACGGCTGAGGGAGCTGGGGCTCTTTAGTTTGCAGAAGAGGAGACTGAGGGGAGACCTCATTCATGTTTATAAATATATAAAGGGTGAGTGTCACGAGGATGGAGCCAGGCTCTTCTCGGTGACAAACAATGATAGGACAAGGGGTAATGGACACAAACTGGAACACAGGAGGTTCCACTTCAATTGGAGAAGAAACTTCTTCTCAGTGAGGGTGCCAGAGCCCTGGCCCAGGCTGCCCAGAGAGGTTGTGGAGTCTCCTCTGCAGGCATTCCAAACCCGCCTGGACGCCTTCCTGTGTAACCTCATCTGGGTGTTCCTGCTTGGGCAGGGGGATTGGACTGGATGAGCTTTGGAGGTCCCTTCCAATCCCCAACGTTCTGTGATTCTGTGATTCTGTGATCTACTGAGGATTGAGGGACTGACTGTCCATCCCCCATGAACTCATTGCCTGAAAAGGTTAAGAATGAGCCCAAATTTAAGGAAGGTTGAAGATGCTGGTACAAGGGTGAGCATTTTACATCTGTGTGTGTTCACCGGAGGATGGGGGACGTGAGGACAGGGATGCTCAGGGGGACCTGGTGTCCAAGGGTGGATGAAACCAGCAGTGCTGGCCGTGCAGTGCGTATTGGGTCATTATCATCCTCAAGTGGTTCAGAATTGGGATGGATTGGGAAGAAATATGTGCACAGGGAGAGCAATGGGGTCAGAAAGTCACGATTGCGTGAGTATGGTTGCTCATAAGTTACTCGTATCAGCTTGGCAGTGGGAGAGATGCTATGATGTGATAGTAAGTAGGTTATACACGAGCTTTGGATAAGGAGAGCTTGGTTTCCATGGCTGTAAGTCCAGGAAAAAATCCCCCCAAAATCAAAGAAAAAACGCACATTTGCATTTCAGATGGGTTGTGTACATCCAGAGGGGGCAGGTTGTTGGGGCTTTGTGGGCTTGTGAGTTTTGATGGCGTGTTTTGGGGTTGGCAGCTTGGCTGGAGAAGAGTCTGACCATCATAAATGAGAAAAAGAGGGAAAAACAAAGTAAAACACCGTGTTTAGCAAAAAAAAAAGCATTCCTGGAGAGGGCTGATGCTCATGCATGGCTCCATCAGCATCCTCACAGCTTCTCAGTCCTGTATCAGCGCCAGCCCCGGGGCCACGGCCAAGCCAGGGAATTTGGGGAGAGGAAGGAGCCCATCATCGCCCTCGACTGTGTTTCTTCATACTCGTTGTAGTGCCCCACGTCTGGGGGTGATGCTCCCTGCGCTCCCAGGGCCGTTTGCTTTGGCTGAGCCCTGGCATTTCCAGCGGCGGAGGGGAAGCGGAGCTGGCGTGGGCCACGGTTGGAAGAGGGAGAATTAATTTAGAAGTACATGACAGGTAATTAACAGCTTCCTGAGCACAAGAACCTGTTGAAAATTGTACTGGAGTGGCTTTTTTCCAAAGAAAAATGGCTCGTGAGAAAATAATTTCTCTTCAAGTCTTTCTTCTATTGAGAATTTGGGAGGTTTTTCTTAAAAAACGAACACTCTGATAGTTTTGGTTGCTGGAAAAGGCCTTTCTCAGCCCAAAGTTCTCGGCTTCTATTAAATTTCTGGTTCTATTAAATTCAATTATATTTGAAACAATTAGATTAGACTCTGTAGCTAATTAACAGCAACCTTAGCGGCGAGAGCTTCATTAGGAGCGCGGGGTTATTGCCGGGGGCGGCGGAGCCATCCTCGCCCTGCCCACGTTAATGGCTGTGCTTGCTCTTAATTTTCTGTTAATTGTTTGCACTCCCTCTGTGTCCTCAACCCATGAGGTTCACTTTCAGGGCTGGCAATAAATCCTGGGGTGTGCCAGGGGCTCCTTTCACGCCGTTGCCCCCCAAACCGGTGTCGGTGACGCGGTGGAAAGCATCGGCACCGGAGCCGTCCCTGCGCGGTGTCCCCGGGGCGGTGCCTGCGGAGGGGCGATAAGGGAACGGGATTGAGTGGCGACACCAGAGGTGAAATCCGCGGATCCGGAATATTTAGTGGTGTTTACCCACAGTAATCAGCTTCTCAAATAGATGTCACCGGGAAAGCTCGGCTGCATTGATTGCACCGCTCCCCGCGTTCAGCCCAGGGGCAAACAGCTCTGATTAATATTTCACAACGCTTTTGCTTTCCTTTTTTTCCCCCCCCCCCTCCTTTTTATTTTTTTTTTTGTGCTCAGAGAGCCTTGATAGAGAGAGACAGAATATTTTACCATCTCTTGTGTTTGCCTGCTCCAGTAATCATTGGATTCAATCACTCTTGCAATGTTTTTATGAATTAATAACAGGCACTTTGGAGGGCTAGCGGGGAGATGGGAAATGCAATCTGTACAACCTTAATGAGCACCGTGGGGACCCGGTACCATGGTTTCCGAAATCCTCTCTGTGCTGCGCTCTAAATCATTGTCTCTAAAATTACCTGCTTGCAGCCGGCGTTCGTTGGCGGGGAAGCACACCTGCCTCCCCGCTGCGCCCCCTTCCATCGCCCGGGCTCCTTTGGAAGCTGTCCCAATTAATTTTTTCTTGCCTTCTTTTTTTTGCTTTAATAAAAGCTCACCTTTGTCAGCGCTGACAAAATGTTTGTCTTTGCTGCCTCATTAGCGCTCGCTCTGCCCCAGTCGCCGCCGCCGCAGGAGCAGCCGGGGTGGATCGGTACGGAGCTGTGCTGGCAAATGAGCTGCTCTGGCCCACACCTGAGAATTTGGGGCATTTTGGGGCATTTGAGGTGTTTTGCCTTGCAATTTGATGGGGCAGATGGAACTGGAGAAGGGGGAGTGTTGGCTCTGGCTGCTGCAAACCATGGTGGGGAGTGGGGCAGGGCATGGTAGGGCCATAGTGATGGTGGGCACCTCTCCATCTCTTGATGGTGGGTACCTCTTCATCCCTTGGCAGAGGGCATCTCTCCATCCATCAGTGGTGGGCATCTCTCCATCCCTTGGTGGTGGGCACCTCTCCATCCCTTGGTGGTGGACACCTCTCCATCTCTTGATGGAGGGCACCTCTCCATCCCTTGGTGGTGTGGAAGTAGTTGCATGAGACAATGGCATCTCCCAGCCCAGGCATCATGTGCAGACCTCAATGGGGAGGACCAGGCGCTGTGGTCCAAGCTTTGCCTGCGATGCTGCTGCTCTTGCCCCTCTTGGGATGTCAGGTTTTCTGTCGACCCCATCCCTGGTGCTCCCCATGGCACTGTGGTGGATGCTCGGGCTGCTGAGCCCTGGTGCTGCATCTTCTGCTGCATCTGCAGAGCATCAGGCCATGGTGGGTGCTGAGGCCTCTCAAGTGATCATCCCAAGGTGTTGACAGGGGCAGAATTTCACATCACAAGTGCTGGGTCTCAACCTAATGTTGGTGTCTGTGCCAGTTCAGGTCTAAGGAGTTCAGAAATATAAATTTATGACATCCCTGTGCTGGGTCTCTGAACAGGAGGAGCCTTGGGAAGAAGCTGGGGTCTGTGGGAAGAGCTCGGTGCTCACCCGTGGGGCACAGTGCAGATGTGGCACAGCTGCTTGTCTCGCTCACGGCATCTCCGGGAGCCCAGATGCTCCCCTGGTCTTTGGGAAGTGATGCTTCCTCCTCTGGATCAGCTGGTGGTCACCTGGGAGGAGTAGTCTGGTACCTGCTGCTGTGGGGACCTCACGCGAGGTGTCTATGGAGGTCGGTGGCTTTGGGGACTGGGGTGTCCTCGAGTCCCTGGCAACACCCACAGACCTTCACAGGGGATGGAGGCTCCTCTTTTTCATAACCCTGGAGCATCCAGCATGGCAAATGCCCCTCACTGAGCTCTCACAAGTGCCCTGATTCATTTCCAACCCCTTCGACAGAAAACTGCCTGGCATTTACGAGTGGACCCCACAGAGCTCCGGCCTGGGAGGCTTCTTGGTTTCCACCCTGCTCTGTTTACTTTCTGGGTCTGTTTAATTGCTTTTTAGGAGTCTGTTCTCAGCCTCCAGCTATTTTAGAGATGTGGCACGGAGATCTTAGCCTGAGTGACTAAGAGGTAATTTATAGAGACTTGGCCAGCACCACTCCTGCATTTCTGAAGGCCAGACAGGCGTTACGGCGCGCAGACGTGCCGGGACACGCACGCAAGTGCATTTGGGCAGCACCTCCCCATCCTGAATCGGTGTGAACTGGGGGAATAACCAGGCTGGTTTACTGTGTGCCTTGCTGGCGCTGTCAAGGGCTGGAAAAGAAGGGGATGCCGCTGGCAAGGGGTGCTGGCCACGTCCTCAAACCGGGCAGGATGCACCCTTGGCAGTGCTGCATTCCCAGGCTGAGCCAGCACTGGGATCCATGGGGTGAGCTGGCACCAGCACCCTCTGCATGGCACTTTGGGAATCCCAGCACTGGGATCCATGGGGCGAGCTGGCACCAGCACCCTCTGCATGGCACTTTGGGCATCCCAGCACTGAGCCCCATCACCGAGCATCCCTGTCCCTGTCCTCACCTCTGTGCTGCCAGCTAATTTTTCTTCCTTAATTTTAATTTTTTTCCTCATTTTAATTTTTTTATTAATGTTAATTTTTTTCTTCATTTTTTTTTTCCCCTCTGCATTTTTATTTTTCCCCTTTCCTCTGTGCTCAGTGGTGCTGTTGTAAAAGCCCCGAACAATGGCCCGCATTGATCCGGAGCTGTCGGGCCTGCCAGCTGGCGGCAGCTCAGCCTTCTCATCCACTTCCAGGGCTCTTAAAGACAACTGTCCCCAAACCGGGGCTGTGCTTCGCTCTGAGCAGTCCCTGCTCTCTTAAATGCCTGGGCACTGATACAATTAATGTTTAGTGCGGCATTCTTGTTTCCTGGTTGCCATTCTCTGCGAAACAATGGGGTGTTTTGCCCGTGAAATTACTGCTCTGATGAGGAGGGATATGTCCGTCATTAGACTTTCAAATGCGATCCTTCTGCAGCGCGGCGCTGGCAATCCGGCCCAGATTACTGCGGCGATATTTCTGTTCCTGAAGGAAATAGCAAGTGCAAATAGGGCAATTTTATACACTTACCGGGGAAGGGGATTTGCATTGATGGATGCCGGTGCCTTCGCAGCAGCTGGGGCCAGGGCACGCACAGGCTCCACCACGTTGCGACTCTTGTTTTATATATATGTATGTAAAATATATATATATATATATCTGCGTGTGTGTAATAATCCACATTTTAGCAGGCGGGACAGGCAGCTCCGTCAGTGCTGCAGCCTTGACCTTGAAAACCCAGGGTCTTTTAACTCGGAGCAGATGTCCCAGGTTTCTCCAGCAGCGGAGTCACGTCCCAAATCCCTGTCAGGAGGGAGGGGACCGGAGGTGCGGATCTCTGGGCTGGTCATGGGATGGAGCCGCTAAGCATGAGGGCCATGAAGTGCAATGGCACCCCGAGGTGTTTTGGGGATCCTCTGCTGGAGAGGTGTTATTTTCTTCATCGAGAGTTATTTTCCTCATAGCAGCCTCTGAGAGCTTTGGCTTGGGTTTGCGCTGGGACTGATATGATAACACGCCAGTGTTTACATTTTTCAAGGTTTATTTTTCAGCTTGGTTTATTTTAGTTATTAAATAGCCCTTATCTCCACCAGACGAGTTCTTTTAACCTCCCGATTCCTGTCCCCATCCCACCGGAAAGCAGGGGAGCAACCTGCATGGTGTTCACTGCTTGCAGGCTTAAACCACGGCAGCGCTCGGGGGTCCAAAACCTTTGTGGGTGCTTCCCCCTGCCCCATTTTACTCCCAGACCCGCACTGTTCAGTAATGAGGAGGTCTCAGTGCTCACCCTGTGGTTCCCCCCCTGTCTGAGCCTCCCTCGCTGATAAAATGTCCCTTCCGCAGCCTTGGGGAGGTTTTTTTTCCCACCGGAGAGCTGGAGGCTGACAATCGGCTTCCTCGCTCATGCCTCATCCTCCCAAACCTGCGACCTTCAAACAGGGCCGGTGCTGTGCCGCCTGAACCCAAACAACCGGGGAGTCATCAGCAAATCCGTGTGAAACCTCCCTGCAAACTCACATCATCCCCCCGGGGGGTGCCAGCGCCTCCGGGTGACCCTCGCCCAATGCCGGTCCCGCAGATGCCACCTCCCACGGGACGTGTGTCCCGTCCCTCTCTGCCTTGCAGTCACCAAGATTTGGGGTTTGGGGGTGCTGGGAAGGGGATTTGGGCTCTGTCACCTCCCAAAAGAGCCCCTTGTGCACCCCAGAACCCAAATTGAAGGCATCCCGTGTACATCAGAGCCCCCTGCGCCACCGGGGACGGGGAGCAGCCGGGCTGCACCCACTCCGTGACGATTTCCATGCAAATCAAAGGCGAAAAGGGGTGTTTCTGCCCCTGCCCCAGCAGAGACGTGGGTGAGGCAACTGGTGTGTCACTGGGAACGAAGGAATGCGGCAAAATGGGGAGGGGGGAGAGAAATTAATAATTATCGAAACCGCACCCCTATCACCGTTCATCAAAACTTGCCCGTACTTCATTCCAGCCTCCTTTCTTCTTCTTGCCTCCAGTAAGTACTTTAACATCCTTTTTAAAAATTAAAGGGGGAGGGTTATGGAACAGATAAGAGATAATTGCCTGGCTTTGACTCTTCTATTGATGTGAAAATAGGATTGGAATTACTCACTCTGGTTGAAAGGTTAGTTGAAGGTTATTACAGGAAAATTGTTATTCATACATTTTTTCTGTGCTGCTGGATAGCCTAAAAGATTAAATTCACAGAGTGCATAATGACCCATCACAACGGACAATGGTGGGAATAATCTCCAGAGACTCCAGATAACAGAACAGAGACTTCTTTGAATAATTCATGGTTCAACAGACATCCCTCACTAACAGATTACATGTGAGTTTTCATTAGAAAGGAGATAATTTAAAGTAGCTTTAAAAATAACCGGTATTTTTAACGGAAGTGGAATTACCATAAGCATTTATGCAGTTTGTTTATGCTTTAATAAATCTGCTTTCCTCCTGACCTTCATGCCATGGGAACAAAACGCCCAGGGATAAAGAAAGTCATTGTTTGTGACAGTCCCCTCTCGTCCCTGTGCTGCTGAGCCAGCATCGCTTTCCTACGGATGCCCAGGACATATACGTGCATATACACGATCCTAGACACGATCCTAGACATGATCCTAGACATGATCTTCCTATTCATGATCCTAGATATCCTGGCTGTATGATCCTATATATCCTATATGATCCTGGCTGAGAAATGATGCTGGGGACATCCCGGACCACCCGGATGCGGATGGAGATCCCCAGCACCGGGTGTCTTTTTCCAGCCCAGCATCCAATTCACGCACCGGCTCTGGCTAATCTTTTAATTTCATCTCACCGAGTAGTTATTACGCTTTAAAAGCTGGTTGTTTGTTAAAAGTAGGTATTTAGTAAGGTTTCGCGGAGGCCCGATACGCATCTCTTGCATTGTTCTGAGCTGCAGGAAATATATCTTAAATAATTAATTGATATTTAGTAAACATATATCAGTTATCTCCTCCAATCTAAATGAAATACTAATTAAAGCTATATAATTCGCTGCCACAGGCTGCTTAGACTGCAACTTTTCTGAGCAGAGGGATGAGGAGTTGCTGTCACTGCGGAGAGGCCCCTGGATGGGGGGCTCAGAGTGTTTATCCCAATTTTGGGCAGGTTTTGGGGTGCTGTGGCTTGGAACAAGGCTGGGATAGGGATGAAAAATGCCTGGTGAAAGCAGTGGTCCAGGCACCGCATCCCCATTCCTCCGTCACTTCCAGACCTTGCTGCCTCCGTTGTGGGTTTAAAGCCAAGTCCTCACCAAATAAAACCGGTGAGGGGAGTGGAGGTGGTAATTATACAGTAAGGCAAGGTAAAGCAAATATTTGGGAGTGATTCATGTCCAGCATCGCTGAGCGATGC
>NW_010187625.1:2027-8314 GCF_000695765.1 Mesitornis unicolor | reverse complement strand
CTGCAGGAGAGCATCGGCTCGGGTGGTGTTTGCTTTCCCCCGTCAGGTGGATTTTTGGGCACTGTGCAGAGTAAATATTGAGTAAAGTAACGCGGAGCTGCTCCGCAAGCAGCCGTCACGTGCCGTGTCCCTGCTCCGTGCCTCCGCGCTGTTGACGGGGCACGTTTAGAGCATCAAGGAAAGACTTTGACCCAAAGCCCCTGTTTAAAAAGGAAAAAGGAGGAACTTCCCTGCGACCAGCAGCATCGCCCTGGGTTTCTGCTGGCCTTGCCAAGAGCAGAAGCTGTTGTAAAGTCTGCAGGAAGCGACATTTTCCTTATCTCTGCTCTAATTGTCCTCTTCCTGTTGCTGCAGGACGGCTGGAGGAAAACGTTTTTCTTGGAAGCCCTGTAGCCACAGTTTTATTTAATGAAAACAAGTCAGGAGGGCGCTTTGCTTTAGTTCTAGGACAGAGTTGATTATTTCTTCATGGTATGAGACTTGGTTTGGGGTTTGTGCTGAGAATAACGTGATAACACACCGACGTTTCGGTTGTTGCCAAGCAATGCTTACATTAAGGCAAGGCCTGGCTGTCCTTCCAGCTGCTTCTTTACAGGACGTTAGGAGAAGACGCAGACAGGACAGTTGGCCCACGCTGGCCAACAGAAAATATCCTGTACCATCAATGTCACACTCGCTGTAAATTGGGGAGTTTGCTGGGGACAGCCCTCTTTCCCCAATGGTTGATGTCCCTGGAGGTCTCACCTGTCATTCAGTTCCCAATGCTTATACCTTCCTTGTCCCTGACCATCGCTTTTTTGCTGTGTGAGCTGAGTATAACTTTGATATTTTTCTTGTTGTTGTTCCTATTATTATTACAATTTAGTAGCAGGATTACATCATTGTAATTTCATTTGTTTTAACCATCAAGGGAAATCCTGGCAAACTGATTAAAGACAAGTGGTTCCTACCCTGCCAGAGCGTTACGTGAGGAGGATTTATCCCCATGGGGAAATGGAGCAGGTACAGAGGTTTTATTCTCACCCTACCCCTTGAGGTGTAAGGGCTCATTATAAATAATCCTCAAGTGTAAACGATGTGAATGAGGACGTTTATAGATTTAAGATGAAACTCTAACATCTTCTTCCACTGAAGCTTATGTCAATAAATCATTTTTTAATTATAAGCTTAAATTATCAGCTAAGCGTGTCTAAATGATCTCTGGAGTGATTTCTGCTAAGGAGGCTGAAGGAGAAGGTTGTTCTCCTTCCTTTTAAAATGCTTTCTCCCTTTTTCCCACCTCCTGGAAAACCCAACCACCCAATGCATGCGTGTCGGATGGGACATGAATCAAGTTCAGCCCACCCCTAAATTTGGGACCATAAAAACCCATATCCAAATGTTATGGCCTAGTTTTTACCCAGTAAATAATGAGAGCAGTGCAATTAGCTCGTAGACCAAAATTTATCTTGGTGCAGCCCAGGGATCCCGCTTGAATCCCAATTTTACCTGCAGAAAAGCACCTCTGTGTTGTGTCCACACCATGATCCGGAGCAGGATCCTCCAGGGAACCGTCAATCCAGAGTAAGAGGTGTGAAAGGAGACACACGCGGTGCGGCTGCGGTGCTTTGGAGGTGCTGGAGATGGAAATGGTGTTATCCTCCTCGTTATCTGCCTCGGGTACAGGCAAACGGTGGTGGTTCGTTAACTGGAGTCACTCCTAGTGCTGAGATGTGCCCTTCATCTTGGTCAGCCATGGGAGCAGGGCCCTTTGCTCCACCAATTGCTCCCCGGCCGCTCCAAATCAATTGGAGAACGATTTTCTCCTTCGCAGGAGGAGATTTATAGCGCTTCTCCTCCCCGGGTTTCCCGTGTCCCCCTAATTATTGCAGTTAATCACATCTCATGGCCCATTGACCGGGCGAGGAGCTGTGAGCTCTGCCCCAGCCCTGCATCCGTGGCACCGCACGGTGAAACAGAGATAATTCGGGCCGTTTTCTGGTACCTTTTCGGCTCCTGGAGAAGCGCCTGACCTGCAAATTGTTGCTGGGGACCCACAGGCTGCTCCTCCTGCGAAGGAGTCGTGAGGTTTTCCGCATTTTAAGAGGCCTGGAGATCTTCAGACGAGAGCGCTCTTGGCATTCGATGGCAATCCTCAGCCCCTCTCATCCTTCCAGCCAGGCTCTGATTTCTCATTGCTTTTCCTCGGCCCCGATTAATCTCATTTCACGGGCTCCATGACAACGTCGGCATCTGAGGATCTCGCTCTTCAAGCCCTTATTGAATTCTGCGCGGGGGAGATGGGGCTCGCTCAGCCCCCGAACCGCATTAACCAGATTATGCTATGAAGGTCGAACGCTCAAATTAACCGGAGTTTTAGCAGCGCGGGGAGGCTGCAGTGGCTTTTTGTGTAATATCACCAATATCACCACCATCTCTCCTGGGCAGAAGGATTTCATCTCTCCTTCTACCCAGAAAAGGGGGCAGGAGCCCACCCCAGCCCCTCCTTGGGGGGATGTTGGTAGGGTACCCCATTTTTGTCACCTCTCAAGGAGTTTCCAGTTTATTCCAGTGGGTACCTGGTCCTCAATTACAGCTGGCAGAGAGGAGAAACCACCCCTCAAAGAGGTTGGGAGCATCCTGGCTCCTCTGTCCCCTTCCAAAACCAGGGATGCAGAGGTGTCCCCCCAGCCCCATCCTGAACTGGGAACACCGCTGCCCCAGCCTGGTTAAAGCCTTTTGTCTGTGCTTAATGACGTGGCTGCAAATTTACCCTGGAGGAGGTAGGAGCTGTAAATAATGTTGGGTTTTTTTAATAGAAAAAAAGCCCTTTGAATGGGATGCTGTTAACCCCGAGCCTTCCGGAGGGGCTGGTTGGTGTTATTTATTAATTATAGAGACCCTGCCAGGCTCTGAGCATCGCTGTGATGGGCAGGAAGGACATGCAGTGTGAAGTTCTGCTGAACTCCTATAACTATCACTATTTCTGGATTTTTAGCCTTTTTAGCCTTTTTTTCCCCCAGTTGACCCTGTGTGTGAGCGTTCTCTCACACCTCAACCACACGGAGTTATGTGTGTGGCTGTACTCATGGTTTACTCAGGGCTCACTGCCCTCCACAGCTATTGAGTACCCGAGGGGTTTTTGGAGGGGTTTCAGGGGAGGTTTCCATCTCCAACTCTCTCGGAGCCAGAGATTGGCAGATTTGGGCACCGCGTCCTGCGATGATGACTCAGGATCGTGGCTCATTCGTTTCTCAGCCTCCAAATGACTCACTGCGGCCTGCGGGCTTGGGAAAGCTGCAGATGATCTGTCTGGTGCTGCGACCTGCGCTTCCTCCTGCTGGGGTGAGAATATTATCGTGGTGATAATATTCCCTTAATATTCAGAATCAATCAGTTTTCGGCCTTGCAGCTCAGGGACTGTCACTCATGCTGGGGCTGGGAGCAGAGGGGGGACACCTCATCGAGCATTCAAATGAGGAAGAGGAGGTGCAGCATTTTGGGGTGTGGGACGGCTCCCACCATGTGGTTTTTGGGGATCCGTGGCCAGGGTGTTTGGTGGAGCGGGTGCCCTTGCTTTGGCAGGGTTATTTTGTGGTTTATTGTGCTCAAGGATGCTGGGCTGGGGCAGCTGTGGCGCCGCTCCACCTCCATAACTGGGATGCAGCACGTCCCAGTTACCCCGGTACACCCCAGTACTGGTGTCTCCAAAATCCCAGCAGCGGGCACAGAGGGGATACCTGATGCCGGTGGATTAACTGGTTAATAATGGTGGGTTAACTGGTTAATAATGGTGAGTTAACTGGTTAATAATGGTGAATTAACTGGTGAATAGGGCAGGCAGGGGACGGTGCTGGTGGGGATTTGGGGGCATTTTGGCTGCCTGTGGGCTGGAGTCCTCCATCCCTGGGTACTCAGCAGAAAGGCCATGCTTGGGTCAGTGACTCGAGGCCGGTTGGACTCTGCACTGAAGCAGTATTTAATTAAGAAGTGCTAAGTTTCCCACTCCAGCCCTTGTTTGCCATCTGTTGTAATGTGGTTTTTCACTGTTTATTATTCTCCGTGTTGCCACCAGAGCAGACCTGGACCCGGGGAGCCCTCGGTGTCAGCAGCCGAGTGCGTGCGTTTCTGCACAGCCTATGCAAATGCGAGGTGATTTATTGGAGAAAACCATTTTTATTGCCGCTCCCAGCGCTCCCGGTACCAGCTGCGCTGAGCATCACTCGGATGGTAAAGTGCTGTTGACAAAATTATTCTCAGCGGCGCGCACGCACAGATGCGCGTCTGCATCCCTGCCGAAACGCGAGGTACCGGAGGATGGAGGCACTGATGGAGCCGAGCCCTCTGGAGATGCACGGGGTCATCTGGGGACAAGCAGCCCTAATGAGAGGCTGTGACGAGCGCAGGGGCTGTGGGAGACATGCTCAGACGCCGGCAGCGCGCCATGGAACTGGGGAACCAGTTTGGCTCTGCTTTTCCCAGTTCATGGCATGGGGAGGATGCAGCTGGACACGGGGAAGAGCAAAACCCAGCCCTGAGGGAGAAAGGCTGGTGTGGGAAGAGCTTTTTTTTTTGGGTGAGCATCAGAGCACCTGCAGCCCCCCAAGCTGGTGGGGGGGCTGGGAGAAGGGGGCTGGCGTTGGGGGAGATTGGGCTCATCTGCAAGAGGGATCAGGGGTGGGGATGTGGTGACAGCGAGTTCGGGGAGGAGGAGTTAACAAGCAAGGAAAATAGGAGATAAATAGCAAAAGAATGCTCCAGCCCATTCATCCCCCAGCCTTACTAAATGTACCATGAATGATTCCTTACAAAATTGAGCTGTGTGTACACTTGCTTGATGGCACTGCAGTGAATTGCTTCTTTAGTAAATCTGTCATGTCTGCGTAGGCTTTATGGCTTTTCTCTTCATGTAAGAACCGTGCATCTCTTCAGGTTGAACATCTCTCGCTGTGAGCAAAACCAGATTCCAGTGCATGGTCCTGAGCCCTTGTGTCCATGCTGGGGGCTTGGGCAGGAGTCCCTCTGCTCCAGGGGTGTTGTGGTTTTACCATGTCCACCGTGGTTGTTCTGTCACCCTTTGTCCTGTGGTAGTGGCTGCGGGGGCTGACGGGGGTGGCAGGGACGCGGTGGCTGTGGCAGCAGGACCATGGTGACCCGTGGTGATGTGGCTGTGCTGGGTCTGATCCTGCACCCAGCCCATCTCTGTGGGGCCATGGACCGGTCACAGCGTGTGGACGTGCCAGCACGATGGTGGGCATCCAACGTGTGTCCAATGCGTGTGTCCCATGCATGCATTCGACACGTGTGTCCAATGTGGGGTCCAGCACACGCACCCAGCATGTGCATCCAATGCATGTACCCAATGCATGTACCCAACAAGTGCATCCAATGCATGTACCCAACAAGTGCATCCAATGCATGCAGCTAACATGTGCATCCAATACGTGCATCCAATGTGTGTGTCCCATCCATGCATCCAACACATGCATCCAATGCATGTACCCAGTGCATGCATCCGACACGTGTGTCCTACACCTGCACCCAACACAGAGCGCATGGCAGGGTTCCCAGCCGTTTCCACATCCCCCACCATGAGCAGCGGGGTCACCGCTCATGTCTCATTTTAGATCTGCACCCACAGCTTTTCCATGCCCCGATTTCCTCCTCGGCCGCTGCAGGAGGAGGATTCCTGATTTCTCCTCGCAGGGTCACCAGGAGGGTAAATGCATTGGTGCGGCTCAGAAACAGAAACCTTTGCTGCTCTCTGTGCACGGGGTTTTGCTCTGTATTTACACACCACGCTCCCAGACCAGGGGACAGGACAGATATATTTTCTAAGAGCCTTTCTTTTCCATAAAAAACGTTTGATTGCGGTATTGACAGAAGCCCCGATGTAAAAGGGCAAGGAAATATTTCCAAGTGGTTTATCTGACAGCTGTGAATTTCGTCTCATGTTGCTTATTGACCTCTAATTGTTTCCAGTAGTAGCGGGCGACAGGAAGATCAATAGGGCCAGGGAGATGGTTAATACCTCCCGGCGCACTTAACTGTAGTTAGGAAATAGCGGAATCCATCTTCTGTGATTTTTAGCAGCTTTGTAATTGAATCATTGGGCGTTTGTATCTTGTATTTCCCCCAGTCTAGAGGGGAAATGCAAACCCACCCCTCCTCTGGGAGAGCCCACCCGCTTCATTTGCTCTGTGGTGGTGGAGTGTCCAGTGATGGGACAAGGGGAAAAGGCCTCAAGTTGTGCCAGGGGAGGGTTAGGTTGGAAATTAGGAGGAATTTCTGTATGGAAATAGTGCGCA
>NW_010187625.1:797-1935 GCF_000695765.1 Mesitornis unicolor | reverse complement strand
AGCGGTTCAAAACACGAGGAGATGTTGTGCCTGGGGACATGGTTTAGTGATGGACTTGGTAGGGCTGCTTCAGTGGTTGGACTTGATGATCTTAAAGGTCTTTGCCAACCGAAACCATTCTGGGATTCTGTGATTTCCTGACCTTTTATGAGCCAAAAAGCGTGCGTATCCATCAAGGTGTTGCTGTCCCACAGTTAATCTCACGCGTCCTGGTTTGCTTTGCATCCCAGCCACCAGCCACCCAAGGGCCCATTCACACTGCAAACACAAGACATGCACCACGAAATCGGGTGCACCCCACTCACCTCTGCATTTGCTGGGACCCCCCACCTACCTGGGACTCTGGGCACCCCAAACACCACACACAGCCCCTCGTTAGCGCTGCTTCCAATTAAAACCGAGGAGTTTTTAGCAATCCAGAGATGCCGGCGAAGGCGAGCAGCGATGCCCTCGCCTCCGGTCCAAAGCCACTCGATGGCGGGGATGCAGGTGATGGTGACAGGGACAGTTGTGTGCCCAGTGGTGCACCAGCATCTCCTGGCTCTGGCTGTCACCACGAATCACGGCGGAGCGGTAATCTTTCATTAGAGCATTCAGCGCTAATTGCTGGCAGCGCGCCACGCGCCTATTTTCTCATTTTAACAAAACATTTATGCATGAAAGATTTAATGCCAGGTATCAAGCATATCATTGTAAATTTACCACTAATTAAGCCTAATTAAAATAATTAAATGGCGGCGGAGTCACAATGTGAATTAAAACCGCGCTGCCTCCTGTGCGCGCGCGCCACGCTCTTCTCGCCGCCCTCGCTTCGAATTTTAAGATACGCAAATATTTTCCCATTCAGACGCACGCAGAGCGCCCGCGTGGCAGCGGGGATTTGATCATTGAGATAATGCCGCGATTCGAGGGTGAGTTTTTCAATTTCGGGACCTCTTGAGATGTTTTTTTTTTTGGCCTTTATCTGGATGAAGTACGGACAATTTGACAAATCTGTTCCTCCGAGCAGTCGCCGGCTTTTGCATATTCATTACTCGTTGGGTTTTTAATCAAAGTCGCTGACGGACCCTTTGCACCGCAAATAACTCGGTCATGAATAATTGATGGTGTTTAGCGCGGGCTGGGGGGCGCGGGGGCC
>NW_010187625.1:0-766 GCF_000695765.1 Mesitornis unicolor | reverse complement strand
GCCGTCACCACATGGCGCTGCAGATGTTCGGGTTTCGCGTGCGCGCGGCTCATCAAAACCCAAACTCGCGCCGCACCCCCTGGGCGGGTGCAGTCCCCCCGCCCGCCATCTGCTCCATCCCTCCGTGAGGTGGGCACCGGTGCGGCAAATTGGGGGAACTGGCGTGGTTCTCCTGCTGCTGGGCCGCCCCGCGCTCTGCCTCCCGTTTCTCCTCTTTCTTTTTAGCGGGAATGGTTCAAGTTGGGGTTTCTGCCCCGTTTTTGCAGCGAGCAGGGGGTGGGGAGCTCCTGGGGATGCTCTGGCTGGGAGTACCCAGAAAAATGCTGGTTATGAGATTATAACACTGCGAGTTGATGCTGGAGGAGCTGGGAGAATTGTGGCCAAAGCATCTGCTGGCGATGGGGATGCGGGCGCTGCCATCCACCTGTTGCTCTCCCAAAGGCGTTTGTCACTTGGTGTCACCACCACACCTGGGTGTTCAATCCATCCTGATGGGGGTCTCAGTGCAGCACAGCTCTGCATGGATGAGAGGAGCAGTGTGGTCCATGGGGGTGTCATGCAGCCTCTGAGCATCACTGCTGGGTGTTCAACGCGCTTGGGTGCCCATCGGGTACCACCAAAGCTCTGCTGTTTTGGGAAGCATCGCTTGGCCATGCTTCGGGGTTATGGGCTCCATTCCTGGGCCAGTGTGTGCCCTGGGGATCCAACCATTGACCCACCAGTATCACAGAATCACAGAATAGGAGGAGCTGGAAGGGACCTGGAA
>NW_010187624.1:11558-44567 GCF_000695765.1 Mesitornis unicolor | reverse complement strand
CTTAAAATAAATACTGATAATATTTAGAATTAATTTATTTATAAGAACACTGACAGAAATGTTAATCTACTTTTGCCCTGACTTGGAGTGCAAAAAAGATTCAGAATTATTATTTGCTTGAAAAGTACAGGTTAATAAACTTCCATGGTCACTTATTCATTATATTTTTCAATCACACAGAAACACTATTTTCCTGATATACATGTTCAGCAAAGCCTTTATGAGCTCAAGGGAGTCACAATTAATACAAGACATTTCCAAATTTTTATATACTATAATCCCACAGCGGAATTAAAAAAAGTCACAGTTGCAACTACTATCACTGTCTGTTACACCGTAAGCCATTAGAAGAGATACCTGTAGGACTTCAAAAAGCGAAATCTCATCTTATTTCTTGGAGATGGACGAGGGATATAGGCTCCAAAAGGATCCCACAGGAAGGCCATTGGCAAAGTTAATTCTAAAATCTTCTAAAAAATATATCCCCCAGGGGAAGCAAGACAGTTGTGCTGAAGGTGCGCTGCACTAATCATGAAGCACTTGTAACTGTGTAAGGGAACGTACTTTTCCTACGGTATGCTTTGGCAGAGACGTGGCTGGCTAAGAGCACAGGCTAGAAGGGATAACTGGGATTTCCTGCTGCGTGAGACTTGCCCTTTGCATGAACGTTTCCTATATTCAGGGCTCTTATCTCATTATTCAAGTAAGAGCTCTTATGGTAAACCCTTGGATAGTTATAGCAGCCACTAAAGAGCACAGAACCATAGTCAGACTAAGGCAGATCAGAAATAGCCAATGCTCTGATGATTCACTACTGCCCAGACAAAGGCCATCAAACTCTTAACAGTTTGTTGAAAGTATTTTTAATATGGATTATATTTAAATAATCCCTTTTGACTGGCATTAGACAGCTAGGGGTATGCAGAGGAAAAACCCAAACCCCTGAAAAGAACCCGAAAACTAGATCTGCTCCGTCCCCTAGTGCATGTCCCCCAGCACAGTAAGGAGCTTGTAACCAGGGAGTAAAACTGCTGTTAGAAACATGCCCGCAAACACCTCAATTGCCTTTTTGTTTAATTTTTAACTCTTCTCAAGTGTGTCTTCCTTCCCCACTGTTTTTAAAGAGAATCAATTTATAACATTAAGTAGCTTTTCTGAAAGGGCTTAATCATCTACGAGAGATCAGCCACTTTAAGAAAGTACATCTCAGACTGGCAGATAATTTTCAGGCCACTTGGCAGTTTTTCTCAAAGACATCACTCCTGGTACTGAATTACTACCAGTGACTTTGAGAACTGAACTTATTTTCCTGCTACCTGAGGTCATTCCAGTTCAGTGTCTTTTTGTAGCTTGATTTGCTGGTTTGTATTTTTTTGTTTGGTTGGTTTTGTTTATTTATTTTTTTTTAATTCAAGCCCAACTCTTGCATGTAATTGTTTCAGCCTACTGCTAGTGGTGCTGAAGGCAAACAACAGCCTACAATTCAATTCTGACACCAACTGAGGTCATGCCGGTGACCTGGCAACTCTGAATGTGGCTATGATCTCCCAGCACTGGTATGCAAAGGATTCTCTAAATCGGGTTACCTTTGAAACAAAGCTAACCCAGATAATTTTATTCGTAAGAAAGGTGATGGAGGAGAAATTGAGTATTCACCCAGACCAAGGTTAAAAATGAAGATTTAAGATTACTCAGATCTCTACTGGAAAAGGTCAGAGAATTAGAAAAATAAATTTCCACAGATAAATTATGTCTATTAATCCATTTTCTGATGTACTGTTTTCGTGGTAAGGTGTACCATGAGAAACTGCATTTCAGAAAAACTATAACTATACTATAACTGGTATACTTTGTTCTTTTTTTTTCCTGTTACACCAACAAATGCACTACAGGGTCAACTCACAATAAATCACTATTTCCAGACCAAAAGTCACATTATTTTTCAGCCGTTTAAAGAATATACTATATAATTAAATTATTATAATATACTATCTAATTTCCACAGGAATAGAACTGTGATTATTCCAACAGTCTTACTAACCAGTAAGGTGCTCTCTGAGTATAATAAGCTATAGTCTCCCTCACAATCATGATATCAATAAAATTTGAGTGATTAATAGATCACTTCAAACATATCTGAAAGACAATAATGGATGTGAGCATCACCAAAACCAGTACTTCTCTCTGGCAAATGAAGCCAGGTAGGATGTGTTTTTATAATTACATCCTAAATAACTTAATGTTACCAGGTATGTTTTCTTTTCACATTCTGTTTTTAAAAAAAGATTTTGTAAAGCACATTAATACAGCAGAAACATTTGTTTGTTGTTCTGGGTTTTTTTTGTTTTTAATAAAGAAAACTGAACCAAACATGTTTACTATGAGCTTTCTTTCCTTCTCCTTAGTGCCCTTCCTTCCCTATTGCACTAAACCACATTAAGGTCATAGAAATAAGCTTCTTATAAGATTACTAAAGACTAAATTTGTACCTTGATATCAAAAACACTTATTGTCACCATATAGTGGCATGTAGTAGATCATTGTATCAAAACAAGTCACAGTGTTTAAGTAATTCAAGTAAATGAAGGAGCAAATAACTCTGTAATACATCTTGGCTTTTACAGAAGTCACTAGGCTCTTCCTGTCTTTTCTTTTCTTTCAGACAAAAAGAAAACAATGTTTCTAGAAGCACTCAAAGAACATAAAATGATTTGACATTAAGTTGCTACTCATAGGCAATGTTTTGTGGAACAGTGTGCATCAACAAATACATCTTTTTATATAAAAGAAATAAAACCAATCATTGCACTCAGTGATAATTCAGACCTCTTTCAGAAATGCACACTGTAATAAACATTTACAGTTCAGTATTCTTGACATTCTATGCAGTTTTGTGATTGGAACTGTTGCTCTACATTTTTGACAGATATTGGAATATCAGCTTCATACTCCCAGCCGGTCAGTGGCACTGCTATAATATGTCATTATCGATGGCTTCAAGTTTAGATCTACAAACACTGAATTATTAAGGAAACTTTTCTTTTACTGTTCTCCCACATATGTAAATGGCTACTTTTTTTTTTTTTGGAAAAGGTTCATACAAGTGAATAACAAAATAATACTTTTCATCATTAAAAAATGTGAAACTTAATAACACATAAACCCATGTGAAACTAGACTCTTTTTTTGGTCAGTTGAAGCCATGTAAGTGTAACAGCATCAGGACACATCACAGATTGTGCTGTTCAACAGAGCAAGTGAGAGAAGTACAGCCTGAAGCTGGACACTATGAGTCCTAACATAGTTTCTTAAGTAGCTTCCCCTTCCTACCTTGATCTCGTCACTCAGGTGCAACCTGTGTCAAACTCCTAGGTCAACTCAACCAACCACCTCTTGAGTAACACGGGAAAGTGAACATTGTTTTCTGACAGACGAAGTAGTGGAAGATGTAGGAAATAGAAAAAACAACAGAGGTTATCACTTTGCAAGTTGTGGAAAGAAAAGGGGCTTTCATGTATGCTTCCTTCATGGCTCCTACACAGTGCAGTCGTGCTCCTTCCCCAGGCAGACTTCCTGAAGCCTCTGCCTGCATGTTGGTCTATTGTGTGCAGTGTTGTACTTCGAGAAAAAGGATGTTGGAGTTACTATTGTGACAATAGCAATACATAAACTTTGTTGTTTAAAAATGGCTTCTTCATAAAAAACTGGAAACTTTCAAAGAGTTCAAGCTGGGGTCATTATAGTGGAGAGAACCATTTACATTAGTATATAGTACTTTACAGATGCTTCTCCCAGAGTTATTACTTCTGTTTTCAAAACCCACATGATGGACATCTCCAAACAAAATGCCACTGAATGTTATGTAGCTAAAATAAAATATTTACTCACTGTTTTAAAGAGTCAGTTTGCACAATCTGAATTTAAACAGTTTAATGATACTTATTATTAAATTATTACAGGCAATATGTTTTTCCAACTTTCTCCTCCCCTCTCTTGGCATTATCAAGACAGAAATGAGACAACTGACAAAACAAGAGTTAGGACTAAATCACCTGAATGCAGGATAAACTTGCATTTTAATATTTTCCAGTAGCATGGGAACATCTTGAGTTTCAGACAGAGCTACCTCAATAAAGGTTTATGCTGGAAGACTGAGAATACATAATACCTACAATTAAATAAAATTATTTTCCATATTTAATTTAGTCATTAGGTAACTTCAAGTTGAATTTTTAAAGTGTCTTCTAACTTGGATTTTTAATATTATTCCTCTTCTGGATGTTATACTTCCATACCACAGGTATTTTCTCCTGAAAGAAATGTCCTGACTTTAAAATACTTATTTTCCACCTGAAAAAAGAATCACACCAGTAGAAAACAGCCTGCCTAATTCTGACTTTGAGTAATAAACCCCTCAAAAGGCAAACACATTTTCTCCAGTCTTTCATTTTTTTCCATCACTCTGATCTATTTTAACAGGTCAGAAAGTCTGACTATATTATTTATGATACCAACTTGACCCTATTAACATGTTCAATGAAAAAAAAAATCACAAATTATTGTACTGGGGATGAAGTATCAATAAAAATTTAAGTACTGACTATATTTTGTTAAGCTTAAATAAGATTTTACCCTTTCCATATCACCTCTTTCCGTTACAAATTCTCTCTGATTTTTATTGCTTATCATCCCTTGTTGGCTTTTATGCTTAATTCTGCAGCCCTTGTTTCCATAAAAAAATCTGGCTGCATTATAGGTTGATAAATGGGAATACTTCTGTAAGACATTTTCACTTGAACAACAGTTTCTGAAGTGGTTTGTAGTACTGAGGTACTACTTCTGACAGCAAATTGTTGGAGCATTCACAAGAATGTTCATCGATAAGAACTTTCTGGTGATTAATAAAGAGTCAGAATAGCCTGCAGCCCTTCTGCCAAAAAACCAGCTCTAGACTGTTTACCATATCTATTCTACTATAATTGTGAACTTCCAAAAGTTCAATTATCTCCCAGATTCTTATAAAAACATTACATTTTGTGGAAATCATATAGAGTTAAACTTCTAGAAGGAAGACAGACAAACATGCACTCACGCATAGGATCTGGTAAATCTGAGTTTTGCTCTTTTAGTAAACATTATTTTTTACTTGTGCTAGTGCTACAGTTCATAACAACCTGATTTGAGATGCATGTATGAAGGTTTTTGTCTCATCAGTCATGAAATATTTGTAGCCTTATCTGTTTTGTGGAAATTACTGTCGAACAGTGGTGACTAATTTAAAGTGAGAGAAAGTTTGGTGCTCTGATCATTGTTACTAAAGCCATGCAATGAAGCAGCAAGCTCTCACTCAGAAAGTAAAACAAATGTGTCTGTGCTCATAGCAAATCACAAAGAGAGCTAAATGCATGCAAGATTTAAAAAAAGTGTGAAATTCTTTCCTAGAGATTAAAGTATTAATACCAGAGAGCAAGAAGAGAGATGTCAAAAATGTACCGTCCTAAAGAGATAACTCTTTCATTAAACATGCACATAGACACTAACTACTGTAGGTGACAGCATAAAGAACGTAATATCAGAAAAAAAGCCAGGAGAGACCTGAGCTCAGATATAAGTTGGTTTAACCATGATGGAAAGTAAGGTGCTAGACCAGGCAGGAATGTTCAGGCTATTGAAAAATGTCTAGTCAAGTTTTCTCTGGAGTTTGCACATAGAGCTTTTACTAAGCAAGGCTTCTTCTCTGAATTCATTGCCTGTAGCCTGTGCAGGCACACGTTATCCTTGGTACAGAATTATTTATCATCTGTGGCCATTACACAAGCACTGCACACTGATCTGCAGCTTTCTGAACTACAAATTCTGTAAAAGCCACAACTGAAAGTATTGTTTTTAAAAAGCTAGCCAGATTAAATGACATGTAGTATAGAAATGTGCTTATTCTTGATAATTTTACAATAAATTGTATGACCTGTATTTTAAAAAAACAATAATTTACAAAACAAAGAGATACTATCCTGACATATGTTATCATTTTTTAATTAATTGCTTAAATCAAAGCTCTTCTATTTATCTCTTCTTTCAAAGGATGCTGATATACTTCAAGGACAAATTGCATGTTAAGAATTGCTGAGGAACCTAATTTTAGTACAAATGAAATTGAAGAGCTTATGTAAACTATTACCAGGCACCGCTGACTCATGTTTGGAGCTTCCTCATTGAAAGGGGATTGCACAAATAAGCAAAATGTATATTCAGCAAATTACCTAGGAAAGCTTTCTGTTTCTAAGGACATTAAACAATCCTCTGATTTCTTAGAGACCTGTTAGAGAATAATGAATTAGAGTCACTCCTTGCTCTGAACATTTCAAATCCTATGTTTTTAATGAGATTTCAAGAACTATTTGGCAGGAACCCATTATACTTCTAGCTGACTGCAACAGAAGTGGCATCAGAGCCACTTAGATCAGAGCTAATTTGAGAAGTCCTGCCTTAGGACAAGGGCAAAAATGGGACAGCTTTGGACAGTACTGAAATATAAAAGAAACAAGCTAAATTTATAGCCCACCTTTTAATTTACTGAATTTACTGTTAACACATACAAGAAATCCTGTTTGCATCTTGTATTGCATCAGTATTAAATGATCTTCTGTAAAGATGGAGAGAAAGTTCCTACTTTAATAACTGAGCACAAAAAGATAGAATTAACATTGACAGCAAGACTTAGGAAATCTGAGTCTTAATGTCTTTTCAGCTCAGCCTTGCGTGCCTGTGTGACAGTTAAGATGCATGTATCAATTCTCCTGATACTCAGATAGGCAAGTTAATCTGTCTTTCAAAGATGATAAGCAATAGTTACAGGAAAGTTCCCAAACGGGGACATACATGTTATGTATCCAAGTGTTATTCAAAAGAAAGTAACAATGAGAGGAAAGGCATTAGGCTGCCCAGGACTTTTTTGCTAGACAATTTGCAAACTGTAGTTTTGTTTTAGCCTTCATGAAAAATATACCCCGTAAAAATGAGTGGAACAGTAGTCAACATGGCAGACAAAAACACTCAAAAAGCACAGAAGAACTGCCTGCAAGAAAAGAGTGGAAATCAACTCTCATCTAAAAAAATGTAAATGCTGATTTAAAATACAAGTTTCCCAGGACGCACTAAGGTTTTCCTGAATAAATTGACTAAACCAACATTCCATAAGTTTTGTATTTAAAAATAAAATAATCTGTGAAATTATTTATTAAGTATTACTTTAAATATCTATTGTGGTTTGTTTTGTTGGGTTTTTTTCACCATATTATTAAAAACAAAATCATCCATCTGGCAGTAAAAAGTATTTTCTCATTTAACAAAAATGGAAACTGAAGTAGGGAATTTAGCTGAATTAACCTAAACTGAAAAGGAACTCACTACCTGAACTAGGACTGGAGTCTTGTCCAATACAAGAATCTAACATACTCAAAACCTGTAATAACATAAAATGCATCTTTAAACAGGAAACTATACTGCAGGTACCAAAAAATTATTATGTTATGTTTGTATTAATTTTTCGGTATATTTATCCTCATTATTTTTCTCCTTAAGTCTTCGAAAATTAAAAGAATTATAATAGAATTATAGTTTATATTATAAATACTTTAGCTTTAGTGACTTATTTAATTGCACACTACTCTCACAAGAATTACAATATAAGAATACAAGAACAGTTTTATTTAGATTTTCTATAGAAAGCACTATCGTAAAGCTTCAAACATAAATAATAAGAATTAATTTACAGAATGCTTGGCATTGCAAGCTACCCTAAAAGCTGAATGGATCCAAAAGTAATATTAGACCATTTGCTGTTGCAGGTGACTGAAGAAAATTCACTATAATGAATTTATTGAAGATTTCTTGACTGAAATAAAAAATGACAGAATACTATAGCATAATAGTTTTTGTCACTTCATGTTCAGAGCACATCAAAACTACAGGTGAAGTCATAAAGTTATCAAGTGACACAGTCTTAGACCACCTTCTCCAGGTGATTCTGCATGATCGGGGGTGGGGGGGTTTTGGGCAGGAGGATCTCCAGAGTTACGTTCCCACCTGAGTCATTCTGTGATGCTGTAAACAAATCCAGCTTCCCACGTTTTGAGACCATAAAAGCTATGGGATTTCTGATAAAAGTAAAGAAGTACTTTAACCTACTTGCAGAACATTTCTCTATCTCTGGAAACATGCTTTCATGCCCTCTAGTGTTCATAATAATAAAAGCTTTCACTTTGATCAATTACATCTGAAATAACGCATTCTTAACTAGGTAATTCCTCTGATCAAGAGAAATACTCCAGATTGTGATCAAAAGAGGGACAAAGGGAACTGTTTGTTATGTTAATTGACTTTTAGAAAGTCAAAATAGTGTAGTAAGTTCAAGGATACAGTGGTTCAATAATTCTAGCATTATACCAGTGAGCAAAATACAGAGAAATGGAGTAATATTCTTGCAAGACAAACTTCACATGAAATATACAGTAAGTTGCCTACCATTCAGGTCACTCGCAACACAGGAAGAATTGAAGCTATAGTTCAATGATGAACTACCACAAATACTGTGTTTGCTAAATTTAAAGAAAACAATTATAAACCTCTTCACAGAAATAATCAGTATAATTTAATAGGACTCAACACTGTAACATTTATTCCATAACAAATATTTTACTATGACACAGAAGAGGTTGAACTTGTATATACAAGGTTAAATGTTAAATACCTGCACTGTTTAGCTGAATATGAAACTCTAGATTTACTATTTTGTTTTGTATGATTTGTTAAGGACTATTACTGACCTAGTAAATGTTTTGAAACACTAATTCAGATTTCCCATTTTAATCAGAAAAAGTGTCATGGTAAGAAACCACATAAAGAAAAAATACCTACCATAGCTATCTTCTGTCAAAAAAGAGATTAAGAGAAAATCTGTACTCCCACAGAAGGATTCTAATATTCTGGTGTAGGATTCTTTAGTCCATTTTATCTGTATTCCTCCTTCTGCTCCTCTTTTTGAATAAATAATTAAAATAATTGATGGAGCAGGCACAATGAACCATAAGCTCTTAATCTAGTACTTGCACTAACTACCAGTCTGAAGAGTTACTCTTCCACTGATTAACTTACTCAGTTAATATTTAAATATCCTAACCAGATTAGAAGAAATTAGAGAGAAGACAACCTTAATTAGAAAACAGAAATACATGAGGTTTATTAGCATCTAAGAAATCTAAACACAGGAGTTCTATTCCTTTGAGCAGGAAGATGTAAAGATGAGACTCCCGCACAGTTAGCTGAATGCTAGGGAATTATACAAGCAGATCTAAAAAAACACGAGTTTGGACTGAATTTCAAACAAAATGCACATAAAAGATCATCTGTCTTAGACCAGAAAGAGTTCATTCAGTGTTTCATCTCCATCAATTGCCAAAAGCAGATGCTTTTCAAAAAGACTTTAAGAGTAGACTTGGTATGTGATTATTCTTTCCCTCAACACACTCCTAAACTTCAGTAATGTGATTCAGGGACTTCAGTATTTGTAGTTAGAAGGTTTTACAGATGGTAGTGTAGAAATGGACATTCCATCCACGTATCTAAACCACCTTCAATTCATGGATGACTTTGAGGTAGTCCAGTTTATCTCAAATTATTTATTCAACTACATGTTCAATATATTTCATAGAGCATTGTTCTCTGTGTGTGAATTGCCTTGAAATTTTGCAGTGACAGTACTACACAGGAAGACAGAATGTAATCTGACAGACAGATCTGATTGATTTTCTAAACTTGCATTTTTGTTCCTTACACAGCAAATCAGTCATTCTTAAAAAAAAATATAACTTGAACCATAATATATTTGAGAAAAGCATCTGAATGTGTCAAAGCCCCCATTTTGACTAGAAACATTTGGACTATTAAGAACTAATTCTACAAACTTCAAGATACAAAAGAATTATGCATCTGTGTAAAAAGACCACTGTGTAGAAAGATCACTGAAATACCTGGATTTTGGAGGAAATAAGTTTTCTTATCTCTCAGAACTTTTACAGCCCTTTTCATAGCCAAAATATCTTAGAAATATGCAGTGATTGAACACTGGCATGCTTGGTCTTCCTTTAAATCTGCAGGCAGGCACAACAGAAGGCAAAATGGTTAAACTAACTGAAATTACATTTTCTGTGCACTGAAAGGATGCCGACCAACAACGTGGATTAAATGACAATAATACATTCCTCTTTTCGTCCTTTGAAATGGTTTGTTCAGCTAGCTGTCACTAGGTGTCTGTATGGTGAGCTCAGTTGATCTGTAAGCTACTCTGACAGTATTGACTAGCTGCCTGTTGACTGCAGTAGCTCCAACATCTCCTACACATCTAGATCACCTCTTTATATACAGACAGCTGGAGCAAGTCCTATCTCTGGATTCTTAAGGGCTTAAATCTCTCAGAAAATGAAGCTTGGACAGCATTTTTAAAGGCAGAAAAATGCCTACATAGATTTAAAAATGTGAGCTATGTACAACTTGAAGTGCTTAACATAACATCATTCAGTCTCAAAAATATGTGACTGTAAGGTAGGAGCAGTAACAAATACACCAATTTGAAGTAGAGGTGATATATCCTCAGCATGAGTAATGATTTAGAAATTAATTCAGTAGCTTAGGCATCAGCCCACCTGTAGCAGCTTGTGCCCATTAAGAAAGAATCTAACTCTGGGTGAAGTGAAAGCAAAACCAGACATTTCCAAGTTACCTTCTGGTACACAGTTTAGTGGTGTCTTGCACAAGGGCAGCCATTTGTTGCAGGCCATGTGATGTCTCCATGCATACAGCATCCCAGTCCCAGCAGCAAGGGGCATGCTGCCACCCTTCAGCTCCACCGAGGCAGACCGTTGTTCCACAAGCCAAGACTGAATCTTTATATATGCTTCAAATAAATATGAATTTTGCTTACCATGAAAAAAAAGAAAAATAAAAAAACCAAATTGCTTACCACTAAATTATTTTTTAAAAAAGTATCAATAGAGTGTAGAAATGGTTGTTCATGGAAAGGAATGCTCTTTCAGTTTGTTATTAAAAATGGAGTGGAAACTGAAGGTTATTTTTAAACAAAAAATCAGTTTTAGAAAGAGGTCCTGAAATGGAATCAGTGAAAATTTCTCTTCCTATCATGCCCTCACAGAAATGAAGAAAAATGCCATCATGTTGCTTTTCATATATGCCGCAAAGTTTCAGCACAGTCTTTTTAATAATGGAAATAGGAGCAAGAACTATGACCATTCACCATGTCCTGAGGTTGTGAGATAAACTGCCTGTAAAGAAGTCAAGATACAACTGTGCATTTATGATGGAGATTTCCTTTCACATAAACATGTGAACAACAGATTTGTACAAACAGCATTTCTACCCAAAAAGTTGGAGAAGGAAGTAGGAGAAGGATCTGAGCGCAATTATTTTTTTCATCTTTTCAGGAAGAAAATATGAGAAAGGATGAATAAGTGATCTTGAACGTGGTTTTTTTTTGCCCTATCTTCAATGTCTAAGTCAGCACCTCTGTTCCTCAATATTCTTTAATTGTGTAGAAGTTGTAATTATATATTGTATTGCATTTACATGTGAATAAAATGTTGACTACTATGCTGATTTGCAATATTACTTGCCAGTACGCTAAGTCATTTTTATCAGCTTCACAATTCTGGAGAACAGACAGTATTTAGTTGAATGAATAAAGATATTTTGGAAATTACTTCAATGATATTTCTGTAATTGACAACTGACTGTAACAGATGAAGCTGAGTCATCAGTCAGTCATGGCTGAAATCAGGAAGTATAGCTGTAGGGGGGATTGATTTCACGACTATTATGCTGTTAAGAAAGGTTTAAGACATTTTAACCATTCTGATCAGATTTTGACTCAGTTGAAGTCATCTTATATAATATAATAATTTCATCTACTTTATAACAAAAGGATTTGCAGAGTTCGGACAGCTGGACTCTTCTTGTTTTGTTTTTCTCCTCATTAGAAGCCTAGATATTTTAAGTATTTTCAACAATAGGCTTTTACGGTGGATTTCCTTTAAGAATCAGTTGAAATGCATCTGCTGTAACAGACATAAGTGAAGTGTGATTTTCAGAAAATACCAGACTTTTGCTGTCTGCAGAGCTACCTTTCCAAAATTTAGATAAATTTGCTATGTCTATCTACACTGTGCATTCACTGCCTTACTCTGGGAGAAATCTCAAACCTAATAAATTTTCACTACTGTTAGTGTTTCAGAGGTGTCATGAATTATCCTGACTGTCTAATGTCAGACAATGTCACTGGAAGAAGAAGTGAAGGCTGCCTGGCTTATCACAGTTTATCGCGATCTACTCACTTGGCAACTAAGGACACCATTGAATGAAGTTAATCCCATAAACTCTGCTGAGTTTTCCTCTCCAGCTGTAAGGGCTGAACTTCTTTCCTTTTTTTTATTTAAAGGAATCTATGCAGATAAATATTTGAAAATACAGAAAATCTTACCTCAAGGCTGGTCTTAAAATTACTGCACAGAAATATTACAAGAATAATTCTTTTAAACTAACTTCAAAGTTAAAGAGGAAACTAAAGACTGCCAACTAAGCAGTAATGATGCAAAATCTTACTAGATTCTCTCACAACATCCTGCAAAAAGCAACATATTCTGTATAGAGAAGTTAATCTTGATTTCAGGGCTACAATGAATTTTGAAGCAAATAATGTTTCTAATACTGTATACAGAAATGGATCGTATTACTTAAAAGTTAACTGATAATTTACTAAAAATGTTTTCAAGAGCAGTCATGAGGAGAGTAGTAACAGTGACCTGGCATCCCAAATTCAAACCATACCTGCACTTTTTTATATACTATACCTTATATTGCCTCGTAGCTATTACTGATACTTTAACAATGATATTACAGCCCTTGTCTGCAAAAGCTTCTTATTTCGATACAATAATACACATTATTGTGTAATGTAATTGCCTTCAATGATGTAAAATTTACACTGAACAATTTAAATAAATGTTCACAAAGACCCACAGTGCAAAGCATTTAACTAAAAATCATCAAACCGAGGTAAGAAAAAATAATTACTTCATTTTCCAAGATTATACTTAAATGCTTACAAGTCAAGAGTAATACAGTATCTCAGAAGAGTTAGCAATGTCAGGCAATTGGCTTCTGTGGGCGAAACAGCACATTACGAACACTTGATGCTTAAAGACTAACTTCTTTCTTTTAATTCACCATGTTTTGCATGGTTTTATTTCAGTGCCTTGGCACTATGTAGTTTGTTTTGTAACAGACCACTTTTTGCTTAATAAGAACAGCTACATAATTCTTACATAAAGTATTCGGGTAGACCAAGTATCACTTATTTTTATGTTGTTATTGTATTCTTTGCAAAGCTGCCTAGCACATGAGAGACTGAAGAAAGTAGGAAGTCTGTCCTGTTCTGTTGACTGTGTTGGAAAAAAAATTTCAAATTTGCAAAGTTATCATCTTTATGTTCCTGTCCCACCTGCCAGAGGCTCAGGAAAGGACAGCTATAGAGATCCTCTGACTCACAATGAAACTGCACAGACGGTGTCTGTGCTGGAGGCCATCCAAAAACTCATGGGCTTCATGAAATATGGCTTTGTCCCACTATTTACAAAGAAAATACATGAAACAACATCAGAGGGAAAAAGCAAAAGTGAGTCAGTTCAGTAGGAGTCACCACTGGCTAACTCATATCTCTTCCTGTTGAAAAGAACTCAGAATATGCAAAAAAATATTTGAAATTTCCTCAATGAACTAGATTGTCAGATCCTGCAGTACCTTTTCACTTCTGACTGTGTCTCAGCAAAGACAGAAGACAGACAGCAAAGCCTTAGAAGAGGCCTAGTTGTATAATTTCATTATTAAAGGTAACTAGTACCCTTCATCCAGCTTCTAAGCAAGTAAACAATATCTAGAGTAAGAAAGGGATTTCAGGTGAGGAATGTAGAAGTAACTAATATTACAGCTTTTCAACTGAAAAATCAGGAAGGGAAATATTTTCCAGAGTATAACAGTTTTACTGGGGGGATGGAGAATCCTTTATTCCATGTCTACAATACCTCACAGGTCATGGCTTTGTCTCAACAAGTCTGGGTTCAAAAATCTGCAAGACAATTGGATTAGACAAATTATTCCTTATCCTTGATAGCCTCTTATCAGTTACTGGGAAAATATAAAGACCTCTGGCTTTCCACTAGCTATTTGATGAATCCAATCCCAACTATTTCTCTATTTATCATGCCAGTTAACGTTTGTTAAATATTTTTAGCTAGCTTATTATTCTTTAAAAATATTTACTTAGCTTTATTTCAAGCAGCTAAAATCCACAGAGGACCGTATCCCTTTTTGTGTAAAAAGAACACACAGTGAATTGGAATGGATACATACAATCAGTATAAAATTACCAACATTTTAAATACCTATAGTTTAAGAAGCATCAGGTTAAAGTTTGACTATGGAAATTTTGTGCTCCTTGTACATGTGCATTGTGCTACAATCTTTAATGAAAGGACCACACACACGTTTTATCCACTGGGGTCTACCTTAACCACTAAGATGGAGATGCACAGGAAGCATGGACAGATGAGAGAAGAAGAGAGTTATATATTGTACCCATCCTTTTGGCCAAAACCAGAAGGTATGCGATGAGAAATTAAAAAAACCCACCCAAACCCCCACCCCCAAAAAAACCCCCAAAACTCCCAAAGGACCTTATTAGGACAAAAGGACAAAAACCTTACTATTAAGAAAATTGAATGTAAAACTAAAGAAAGTCATAGCCAGCAATTATATTTTCCCCATAATCTGGCTGAGCTTACTTTGCTAAAGTGCTAAGGTTATAAACACAGATGAAGTTAGAGGAAGTTTTTTCTGAAAAAGTAAATAATTTTATCACAGGTCCTTCAGGTATTCAAGTAAGTACATAAAATTACAAGCTAAACTTTGACCTTATTTTTTCTATATTAAGTACCAATGTACAAAAAAGCAACATTAGCTCCTCATCAATCAGTTCTCATTGTGAAGAAAAATTAACTTCTGCTGTAAATTTCTCAAATATTGCAGCAATGAACCACAGGCTCACAGATCGGTTGGAAAGAGTCTTTGGAAGTCACCTTACCCAACCTACTGCTGGAAAACAGGCTACCACCAACCCTGAACAGTTCAGCCATTACTTTGTCTAGTTGAAGAAGAGCTTGCTATGTCACTGTTTGCACTTGTCCTTCATTAGCTGTTAATAACCACAGACTATTACATCTCTCCTTAGTCTCCTTACTCAAATAAACTTGAGTAAACAAGACCAACTCATTCAACCTCTCCTCACTCCACCTTGGTAGAACTCCAGTAGATCTCTGATGGCTTCTCCAAATCCCTCTTTAACAGGAACCCCAAAACTACAGGAATTATTTCAGTAACTCACAAGTTCTGATGGAAAATAAGTATAGCCATTGATCTGCTGGCCACAGTCCTCCTAATGTAGCTCAGTACGTTGCTTGCTTTGTTCACAATAAAAGTACACAATTAGCTCATGTTCAAACAGGTATTCATCAAAATCCCCAGGTGCTTTACAGAATTACTACTCAGCTGTTCATTCCCTATGTAGGTTATTCTGATTCAGTGCCCTGTATTTTTCCTCACTGCACTTCACAAGGTTAGCCCAATGCTCATGCCCCTCTGGTCTGAAGTTCTGACTTTTATCATGCTAATCACTTCCCTTTTGTCCTCAAAAGAAAAAGGCAACCTGGATGTGCTTTGCTTCTTTTAGAATGCATATAGTCTTAATTTTATCTCAGTTTTTAACTCCTGAAGGGTATTTATCAAGCAAGTTGAGTCTGAATTAAAATGCTGAATATTTAAAAGTTATGAATCTGTTAATTAATTTTAAAAGTTCTGTAGTTAATGGTATTTTAGATTATTTTAAAATAAAATAATAAAAGACTAAATAAAAAGGTCATGTGAACTTCACACTAATGAGCAACTAGTTAATCAATTTTCTTGTAATGTTAAATTCAGATAAAAACCTGTTTCATTCTTCAAAAACTTACACATGCACTGGCAGTGACCCATACTTTACACGTACACTTAAAACAACAGCTTTTACTATGGATGTGACATTTTGTGCCAGTTTTTTTATTCTTAAAAATGAGACTTGAATCTTCAAGGATAATTCTGGGATCCTCAATCTTTCCTCTTTTAGAACAGAGCATTTGGAAGACTTGAACACTCACACAGCACAGTTTCAATATCAAAACAGACTCTTCTTGCAGCAGGCATTACACATGCCCAGAGGTAAGGCAGCCAACCTCCATGTCATTAAAAACTATATTGCTTCTATGTATAAGGCTTTTTCAACATACTGTCTGGCACTGCTGTTGGCTACATAATCAAGAACCTAGTCTTCAGAAATATTGTACATTCCCTGTTGTATACTTGGACATAGACATCCCCTAGTAGACACCACTGGAGGCAAGATAACACTTTTGCTGGACTACTGGTCTAATCTGCTAGAAGTGCTTTTACGTTATTTTTAATTCACTTAATATCTTGGGAGTTTTTTTACCATAATATAAAAAATAATTTTGACTTCTCTGCCAATGCTTACATTGTTTCTACATTGTTTCTGCTAACGCAAACAACTGTTTTAGGTAGTTTCGCTTGTTCTCATTGCAAATGAAGAAGGATGAAAGACATTTATGGTTTCATTAGGAACAGAATTTACTTCACATACTTTTACACATTTTAAAATTAGAGTATTAGTTCAATATATTTTCACAAGTCTATGTACACTAATGGACAAAGATGTGCACCTTGAAAAGGTGATTCACTCTACCTGCCTTAAAGGTCAATTTTGGAAAAAACTCTGGAGATGCCTGTCTCTTTTCAATACTCACAGAACAAACTTGGGTTTTTATCTTTTTATCTTTTTTTTAAACTTTTCATTAACAAAGATTCTTGGCTTTTCAATGACTATGGAGTTGACTCTCAATTCAGCTGCTTAATTACTAATATGTAGCTATATTAATCTTTTGCTAGCTCAGTCCCATTTCTTCAAGGTTCTGGTCTTAAAAACATACTTTTTTGTCATTGACAATTACTTAAGAGCCACACAAAAAAGATAAAAAATTAATTCAGAATTATAAATATAAACGTTTGGGTCTTTTTCCATTTTTAACTGTCCTGGTTTGAACTAAATAGAACTAATTTTCTATTTAGTGATTTTACTTTTAAGCTCAGTCTCTTTTAAGTGGCTGAACTTGCTGAAACTAGCAGCATGTTTTTTCCAATATGTGCTGCTAGAAGATAAGCTCAAGGACAAGTGTCTCACCATGGGTGCCGTGTCTGCACCTACAGGGAAGCGGACAAAACTGACCAGCTGACCAACCAGGTATTCCATCCCACATACATCATACTCGGTATAAAGCCAAGGGATCACAAGGGTCTCAACTCTTCTTCCATCTTGGAGCCCTTCCACCTCAGACCCTTCCATCCATCTCAATCCTGCAGCGGCCAAGATCTGAGCAGAACTCTGCTAGTTCATCTACCTCTGACCCTGACTCGTGTTCCTGCATCCTGCTCCCACCTACTGCTGAGTCTGGACTGGGACTTTTCCAGTGTCCTGCTCTGCAGAACCTCTGGTGACGTATATATCATTGGGGGGAGGGTGGGGGGAGGACTTTATATTGGTTTTGTATATATATTTGTACGTATCTGTATATATGTCATTATTTTTCCTATTTACATTATTATCCTGTAGTATTAGTATTATTGTTTATTTAAATCTGTTTATTTTCCAAACCGTAAAGTCTCTCTCCCCTATTCTCTTTTCTCTTCCCCTCTAGGAAGGGAGAGGTGTTAATAGAGAGTGTCTGTCCAGGATTTAGTGGCCAGTCCAGCCCTAAACCATGTCATTAACCAATACTTTTGATTTTTTTTCTTGGTTGTAGAAGATTGGATTGGGAATATGTATTCTACACATCTCTTGCTACATAGTTAGAAAACCCAACACATACTGTTACTTCTCTTCCTATAAGCACCTCGCTTTTATGCAACTTGTTATGCAATAGTTGAAGGATTGCATTTACCATTTTCCAAATAAAAATCTTGTCGGCCAGTTTATCAACCTTTTTAAAATTCTCAGTATATCTGGCTCTCAGTCATGCCTTGTAAATAAAGGATCAGGGATGATGGGTTGTTTGGTTTGTTTGGTTGGTTTGTTGGTTGGTTTTGCAGGAGGGAGAAGAGGGGAATTGGCCTAGGAACCCTCTGGCTGTTCTAGCTCCAAAATGCCACATTGTCACGGGAGAAACTAATATGGCACTAGAGACTTACAATGGACATATCCCAGACTAATTATCATAAAGTTTGCTCTTTCCCATTGAGACAGCATATTCTGACTGCTGTGATAAATCATCAGAATAGGTACCACTATGGCTGTCACCTTAAGGATGGCATGTTTAGTGACAGTCCTGGTATTTCCTTGTGTTTGATGGCATTTCCTTTGGGACATGCTATTTTGTGATACAGAATACACAGTTCTAATATTTTTATTTTGGGAAATTGAATGCTATTTCTGTAAAACCTTCAAAACGCACTTTACAGTGATTCATATCTAGCTTCCCTTTGAAAAGTAACATTTCTTCAACAGATGTTTTATTTCAGAGACCTGACACATTGCACATTTCAGCAGTTATCAGTTCTACACATGTCTGCCCCTACACATTTACTTTCTCATCAGTGAGACAATAACTTATCTCAAAGTTCAACAACTGTATTTGTTATTATCACAGTTTATTATCTGAGTCACCATAGTACCTAAGAATCTTCAAAGTGAACTAGGGCTCCAGGTTGTTATCTATGAAACAAGCATGGACAGGCCTTTATATTATTTCAAATCTTTCCAGTGGGCAAATCAATCAGTGCTGATAGCAAAAAGTTATCTAAATTTATCAAGGCTGATATTTATGTCTCCACTCTTCCTTTTTTTCATGAAAATATAGCCTTTTTGTGAATTGCCTTTCTGTACACCTTGAAAATAAACAAAATCTTTGGGTTTCTGAACTTCCTTGATTTATCTGAATGTAGTTCAGAATCACCTATTTCTGCAATATCACATGGGCATAAAATACACTGATAAAATTTCTTTACCAGCCCATGATGATCCACTCTTATATTAGCAACATTTTAGGAATCACTGCTAACAAGTATCAGAATAATATACCTGAGTGATGTTTAAGTTACAAGATAAAGTTAAGTATTTAATAAAAAAACAAAGTTTGAAGAGTTTGAATCATCATCTTATATTTCATTTAGAGATCATTATTGGGCTTAATCACTACAGCACTTGAGCAGCTCCAAACGAAAAATGCTTCTGAGCAGTTGTTATAATACAGAGGACTGTATTTGTTACATCCAGTTCTAAACCTTGGACGAAAAAATTAGTTGCTTAGTGAACCAGCAAAACAAACAGAGCTCTTTTCTCCAAATTATTGTACCATTAAAAAACCAACTACAGTAGTTTACCCAGAAAAGAGAGAGAAAAAGTATACCAGTAAAAGGAAGTAGCCTGATTAGAAAGGATTGTAATGACAAGTAATCATATGACTTAGAAATTTCAAAAGACAGTATTGAAAATCCACTTGAAAATAACAACCTGCTTTAAATAAAAACAGTAATGCTGTCCTTTTTCTTTTTTGAATGGCAACTTAGCAAAATCTTGGCTGTAAGGAGCTGCAAAGACATCAAGCACATATCACTCTGGAATCAGGCAGTTACAAACTCAGAGAAGCATATGCAAAAAACAAAGTGGTATATCATCCGATCTTCTGTCTTGCATGTATGCAACTCCTGCAATGTTAATGACACTTATCAAGCCATGAACGTATCCCATAATGTAAGGATCTGCTTCAAATTTCCTGGCTTTTGTTGATTTGTCTCAGTCATAAAGCTATTTAAATGTACATTTCCATTACTAAATAAAAAAGTAATAATGATGCAGTTGCTGTGCTTATCTATTCACCAACATCTGTTGCTTTGTGGCTGGTTCTTATTTACTTTTTAGAAGACATTTGTTAGTTGACATCCAATAAGCTTTTCTAATAGCTATTTGATTTTGCTTTTATTGAAAAGTAATGAGAGATTAAGGAAAATATACAGTTGTACTATGAGTTTACACAAACCATACATCTTACAATTTATCAGGACTCTCATCAATTAAAGATCTCAGTAGAGAGCTTCCTAACATTTTGACTTCTTACCAGTAATTTCATTAAAATTACAAATGCATGATTTGAGACCAATGTCATGATGGATACTTGCCAAAAAAGTTACAAACAGACTAGGATTACTAAAAGCAGAAAGGAAAAAATGTAGTAGTATATCATACAAAGACCTTTTCCATGTGAAGGAAGCTGCAGCTATACAACTGAGTATCACAACATCTAGAAAATCTTAGCTGGGTTTTTGTATAATACCAGGAGACATAAAGGGACAAACTCAAACCTACTACACAACACTTAGCCAGTTTTTGAAAGCTTGCATCATCTTTGATCAAATCTCTAGTCTCAAAATTTAAATTTATATATTTAAATGTACTGGGCAAACATCTGAATCATTGCACTCTCATTTAATTAGTAGAAAGATGTATTAATGAACTTTCTTTGGAATTTGAAAATTTTTGAAAGTTTTGCAGCTACATTAAGTAACTTAATGTCTCTGCACTAGTCCCTTAAAGGATTCATAAGCCAACAGGAATGTTAGTAGCTGAAAAAAACCCCATTAGCTATCTTTTAGACAACAGTAAGGTGAAATTCAGTGATATATGCTAGAAAGGCGATTCAGATGACCTCATTCTAATTGTTTGAAATGGCCTTAAGTTCAGGAAGCTCTGAAATGTTTTTATCACATTAACACTTGAAATATACGTTAACTTTAAAAAAAAAATTTTTCTTTTGTACTGAGATGTACTGTATATGTTAATAAGAACATCAGGAATTTGTTACTGTACAATAAAATACAGCTGTGTAACTCAAGTGGGAAGATCTGTAACACTACCAAAAATAGAAAAGCAAGTGACAGCTGCAGAAAAAGACAGCTATTGGCTTTGCCAAACACACAAAACAACAGAATGCAATTTGTTTCTTCATATTTTGCTTTCTGTTTTGAAACAATCATTCTAGAGTACTTCCAGAATCCACATAGCTTGTACAATGGCTCTGCCATCAGACAGGAAACACAACATGCAGCTTCATATTGAGTAATCACTGCTGTCACTCAATATGCCAAATGTTGCCCATCAATTCTATAATTTTACTTCCCTTTGCACATTCCTATAGCCTATTTGGATTATCACAATAAGCAGAGCTCAGTCAGCAGCTCCATCCAGTGATCACTGTGATAGGTTGTTCATCCTCTTCTCCCCTAAACACTTTGCCCCCAAGGGGCAGGGAGATCATTATCAACCATGTTCTGACTTGGTTGTAAAATAAAAAGAAAAAGAGGGACGTGGAGCTATGGGGTGTTAATGGCATGCTCTGAGCGCAAGCTGGCTATTTATCACATTACTCTTAGAAGACCTAGCTAGAAGTGTATTAGCAAATAGGAATACACCTATTGCTGCCTCTTGCATTACCGTTTTGCATTATTTTTTGTAATTATAAATAAAAAGGTTAAACTTCTAGTGTGTTACTGTTTATTAAGCAAGCTTTAATATTGTAAAATATTTTTGCATGCTAAAGGAATAGAACTGACTGAATAGAATTTGTGCAAGTAAGTATGGTACGAATTCTGACCACTGTAATTTGCAATTAATTTGTACTAATATCCTGTTACTGCAAATAAATATATATATATAATCCATACAGTTTGAATAAATGTTTTAATGGCTGAAGACTTCCTGAGTTAAAGTTTAGGGCTTTATTCCATAAGTATGTCAAACTGTTTTTTTTTACACACGAAAACTGTCAGTCTTCACAACACCCTCTGATGAGGATTTCCATAGCTTAATTATGCATTTCACATAGAGGTGCTTCCCTTGGTCTGTTCCAGAACTGCTCCCCAATCCTTCTGACCAGCGCTTTATCACTGTGCTGAAAGAGATGCTGAGGAGTCATTACCCAGCCACATTCTTCACAGTCTTTCTCACATTTGTAAGTCACCTTTTTCGCTAGGTTGAAATGCCCTAATCTTTGTTCCATTCCTCAGATTTTCATACTTTTGGTCATGTTTCCTATCTTTCTCTGTATCTTTTTCAACTACTTTATTTTTGAAATTGAAGTAAAACAGAGCAGTTAACATTAAAACATCGCCAAAATACAGCTATAGATAATGGCATAAACTTCCCTTTTCTGTTTCATATTCCTTTCCTCATAATTCTTATCACAGTTTTCTTCTTTGGCTGCTACAGAGTGCTGAAATACTGTTTTCAGAGAACTATCTATTAAAACACAAAGATTTTGTTCCTGAATAGAACTTGGTAGTTCAGAGCATGTGTGTGTACGTAAAGCTCAATTTCTTTCTGCCATATACCTTACCTCCTATTTATCTGTGCTTATATAAGTCCTCTTTTTTACTGCACACGAGATTCTTCTGCAGCCTGTTTCTATTGGTACATTTGAGAAATAACATCATCACTATACTGTTTGTCATTCACCACAACCTACAAGTTCTCTCCTAATAGCTGCCTGCACAGCTGCTGACTTATTTATATTTACTCAGTCTATTCCTCCTTTCTAAGAACATTGTGTTCGTCTGCACTGAATTTCATCTAGATTTGATTTCAGCTATCCTTCTAAGCCTTTGGAACCCTTCTTACGTTGTCATCCACGCATTTTGCAGGTACCTCCCATTTCATCACTTAAATCAAGATCTTCACACATGCTCACTTAATTTACCCTACTTACCATGAAATGTTTGCTATTTTCTGAAAAAGCATTTAAACCAGCTGGATTTTCAGTTTGCACTAATTTAATCTAAACTGCATTTAACTAGTTTGCTTGAAAGACTCTCAAGGGACAATACCACAAGCTTTCCTATAGTTACAGAAAATTCTCTACATTTTCTGTAATTCTAGTCCAGTTATCCTGCTAAAGAAGAGTACTATATTGGTTGTACATGATTTTTCTTAATCCACACTGGCTGTCAGGTTTCTTTTCCACTTATTTGTCTGCTAGTTTCATATAAGTTGATTGTGTGATAAATCATTAACTATCTTTCTGGGCATGAAAACTGGGGCTCAAATTTGCAACTAAACTTAAAGAGTTTCCATTCTTCTACAAAGCCACAAGGACTGTTTTTGTGTATGGTTTTAGACTATCAAAAGTCCCACGCAAAATATTTAGTTTTGATTTCTGACAGACAAAAGATGCTATATTAAATCAGCTACAAGTTAGAAATAGCAGAAGGTATTTCTGCCCAAGTAAATTGGAAAGTAATTTAATACACAGGCCCAAAATCAGCCATGGCTGGTTCAAGAATTGATTCACAAACAGATCAAACATCTGTTTCAATATTAGGAACAGAGGAGCTGTCTGAGAGCACTGAGAACTTGAGTTATCTGGTTTTATTTTGTGACTGCACATCTGTCCAAGCTGTCAAATATCGCTAGTGGAGACTGAAGCTAAGGTATTGTTTCTTCACACTGCAAAAGGCTAAAGGGTTGTTACCAAAGATCAGCTGAAACATGGTAGCTCAGCCTTGTGCCTCAGTCATTAAGATGACTGCTGTACACTTCAGCCAGCTTTTCCCCCAGTTTTTAAGGATGGCGCCTTGCTTGCCCTCACTATTTCTCTTCAGCTGTCCCACTGTTTGAAAATATAGAAGATACTAATTAATTATTTAGCTAATTTCTTAGATATTTTTATTTAAAGATATTAAGAAGAATGGCTGTCAGAAGGATAAAACAGTACATTAGTGATAACAGCTGTGTCTCTTTTATGACGGAATTGACTCAAATGGAACAGCATTTTACATTCTCACTGGTAGAAATGACAGACTTCAAGCTTCAGTAATTGTGCTGCTGCATTCCCTAGTGTATAGATATACTGTTATTCATTGGTGTGTTTCACTGAAACTTAGCTGTCAAGTAATTTAGGATGTATTGGTACTTGGTTTCAGCACACTGCTTTGAGCAGACACATTTGAAGTTAGTCTCTCCTTGCATACTAAACTAATACAAAGAAAAATTACTTAGTTGGTCTTATCTTTTTTCCCCAGCCATTGCTATTGACTGTATTATATTTAACAACTGATTAATGAACTACATCCTAACTGCAACAAGCCATGTATACGTCAATAGTAACTGTCCTGTACTTACTGTTACAACTAACAGCAAATTTTTCAGTTCTAAACTACTTTGCAACTGTGCAAGTAATTTTTCCTGAAAATACATATTGCCATCATTTCTTCATTGGGCTACTTCTGCTTATACTGTTCAGACTGCTTTTTAATTTTTGTTCAAAAACATCTGCTTTTTTCTTTTTATACAAAATCAATCAACACATAAAATAACATGCCATAATTTAGATTTTTAGGAAGAATATTACTCTAGTAATCTTGACTTGGGGGGAAAATAATATAAACTGAAGTAAACAAAAAGTTACTAGAAATAAATGTTGTTTAACAACAAAATAAACCAAAGAAGAAAAAACTCTGACAGTAGTTTCATAATTTGAGTCATCGTTTTAGAGTCTGTATTTGCCTAGTGGTGTTGACATCTGTGACAATTTCTTTTATTGTTCTACATTGAGATCCTCATCTCTACATCATATTTCAGAATATTACTGACGTTTCTCTTAAAAATAAAATAGAAATAACTTTCAGAAAATTATCTTTACTCCATTGTATGTGAATATTTACCACATTTCCTTTTAATTTAAAAAAATTACAAAAATCTATGCAAAAATACATTTCTCTAACTTCGCATATAATATTAAAAATAATGTTTTATTAGAAGTACAGAGACACATGAATGTATATGGAAGATATCTAATTCATTTTTTTTTTTTTTTTGTTAAAGATACACATACTTTGCCAGTGTCCTCCAGCTAAGCCTTCTTTGGAAGAATTTCTCTCAACTACAAAGTGAATCCAATAAAAGGCAGAAACAAAACATAGATGCAATAATTAAAAATGAACTTAAATTCCTACAATCTAACTGAAAATAATTTTTTTTTTGCTTTTTTTTGTTTTGGACGTACTTGCATAATATTTTCATGAATTGTTTCCCAACCCAACAGGTTTGAAAACTTAAAAATAAACCTAAGATTCTCATCTTATAATTTGTCTCATGGAATTAGAGTTGAAAGTCATAAATCACGCCAGCTAGTTAAACAGAGTACGCTGTAAATGTTCTTTAAGTTGCAGTTATCTTAAGCCTCACTTCAGATGCACCAGTGTTTCTATAGAAGAAAACAAACAAAATCAGTAATAAGTGTCTCCGTGAGCTCTATGCAGCAGTAGTCATCCATGGTTTCCTATTTTAAAATAAATTAATATAAGAACATTTTTAATTATACACATTAAATAGCAGATATGTAATAACATTCATGCCTGTGAGAAGAAAAGGCGGAAGAAAAATGAACAGTGTAATATTAAAAAAAATAATCTACTACTGGAAATTGGCTATAAAATAAAAGTGCTTAATAAATTATTATTTTAAATCTATACCAGTACTGCTCACAAACAAGAAGAAAGCAAAATACTTGAATAGAAAGCACTTTATTAGCCTCGACAAAGTAATTTATATTGCAAGGAAGTAAATTTAGGGGTCAGGACAGTTGAGATCACCTGATATTCACAGTGGGAAAGAATGTGTTTCATAGACACTACAAAGAAGAGCACGGGCAATAAGCAAATATTGCCCACAGAGACTTTGCCCACAAAAAAATCACATATTAGAGAGAGTACAAAAGAGAGAGAATTTGCAAGGTAGTGCAAGCGAGGCTTGTGTTATTTAAAGAAGCCAGTGCTGTAAGTATAGTATCGTTAGGCACCTTCTCTACATTGAAAGGTCAGGAGATAAGAAGCAAGCTCACAAACCAGCCAAACACCATCCATGACAACAGAGGGTGATGTGGAAAAGGGAATGGGAATTTTACAATAATGAACAGTTTTGTAAGTAATCTGAAGATCTTTCTCAGTGTGTCACTACAATATGATATATGCTGATCTGAAAACACCATCACCTACTAAACTGGCATTTATTTCAAGCATACTAGAAGTGTTGAAAGTTACACTCTCCAAAATAATCTACCTAGTAGATATTTACAAGGGGGCAAACTGAAGGTATATGATACAGTTCTTGAATTATGAAAAAACTCTGAGACTAAAGTGTTACATCACCCATAACAGAGGTTGAAATCTTAACTAGTATAGTTAAACAAGAAAGAGTCTTCTTTCTGAAAGGCAGTAATACAGTGGCTTCAGATTAGTGTAATGCCTTAGTAGAGGCCTTGGAGATGGTGGTGGATGGATGTATCACATTGTATTCAGCAGATGCTAGCATCAGCCTCCACGTTCTTCAAAGGTAGCAGAGACTCAAATACATTCCCCATTGTTAAGACAGTATAAAGGAGAAAATTTCTCTGGCTTACACACATAAATGACTCACCAGTGGTACAATCAAATTACAAATTTGTAAAAGAGCATTCATATGTCACTCTGTTTTTCCTCCCCAATATACCCACCAGCTCTAATGAAGTTATACTGATGTGTACTCACCAAAGACTGGAGTCTACATGGTAGCAAATCATCTACAGAACAGAGCGATATGTCCTTTAATACTAAAAAAATCTAAATTCAAGGTTTAATATAATCTGACACTATCTTAGGACAGGGAAATATCATTTTGGGAAAAGTTATGTATTACACTAATTTTTCAAACTATGAACAACAGCATATTCAAGAGGAAAGTAGATTTTGTAGAAAAATCATGGAGCTCGCTAAGCATCCTATATTAAATCAATAAAGCAATTTCCTAACATGTTAAAAATATGAAGTTTTCTTGAAACAGTACTCAAAATTTTCTTGAGAAGTATATTATTCTTATTATTCTATTACTAAGTATTAATTACTTTTTAAAGAGGGTATTATTCTAAAACTAGATTATCAGCACCATTATGGCATGGCATCTTTTTTTTGCAAACTGTAGAAAGCTTTTAATTGCAGTTTTCACATTAGATTTTTCATTTTCCATGTTCCATGTTTTTCTATTTATAACCTACATATAGCCTTGTCATTTCAGTAAAAGGTATTATGTACCATATAAGCACATGAAGGACTTCAGATTATAAATACTGAATTAACCTGAAATGACTTTTGGGCAGATAGCTAGAATAAAAGATACTTTTTCTTAAGGTAACTTGTTTTTTTTTAGAATCTTAGCAGTTTACCTTTTACTCAAAAGAGCCTTTTCTAAAACAATAACAAGATATCAGCAGTTCTCTGATCCTAGGTGGAACTTTACATCTGTTTTCACCACTAGGACAAAATCAAGGGAGATTGACTTTTATACAAGAAGTTTCACTAAGTCTTTCAATTCCATCCATATAAGGAAGTTTGTCTTCATGGTACAGTTTGATAAAATTAAAAAGAAATTCTTTTGAATTGAACAAAATGAACGAAATGCAAAAGACTGTTTTCAGCTAGTTTGCTAAAATACAAACAAATATATTCCAGATAACAATAGAAAATATCCCATATAATGTGTAATATCTGACAAATAGGATTAAGAAATAACATGTAAGTAATCAAACTCCTAGTATATTTTTTGCTTGAAATTTAAATACAATAGCCTTAGTTTACTTGTATTAATAAAATAAGTAACATTTCTTCTCTGAGAAAAATCTATTTGTTACTGCACATACATACAGTACTGCCCTGTCCAAATGGTAAATATTCTAAATACAGTGTTCATATCTTTGTGTAAAACAGTATAACCTTTTGCTGCTATAAGCTAGAGACTTACTGCTGTTAGCTGGTATTGCATTTTTTCCTTTTTATTACTACAGTTCTCTTCCACAATTCAGTACAGAAAACAAACACAGTGAGATGGGTTTTTATAGCCTGCCCCTTCTCCCCTTTTCTCTACACACAAGCACAGAAAGTTTAACGGCAGCAAGCTGTAGACAATGGAAACACTTTGCTGCAGAAAGTGTGAAAGAAGGAAAAATGAAGTGTGAAAGAAAGAAAACAAAGTCTCATACCGTCTCCTTTGCTGTTTAATATCAATTGGCTTGTTTATAGCATAAGGTGATCCGTGAATGTAAGCACTCCGGAATCTAGCCAGTTTCTCCAGAGTCAGGTGCTCACAGCTAGATGGGAGACTCATTTTATCCCAATAGAAGCAGCATAAGACTAACGTCCAAAAAGATGCATTCCTGGAAAAACTGGAAAAAATTGCTACATAATCAACTTCACAGAAGTATTCTGCTCCAAAGAAGCAGAACAATTCTGTGCCTGGAAAGCAAATGCTCCTCATATCAACTGTGGCTGCCACTCTTGAGGATGCAGGAAGTCAGCTGCTCATTTCCACCCAGTCATATTCCCACCAATTACTGATTAAACAGATAAAGCAGAAAGTCTCTCAGGAACAGTTTCTCCCACCCCTGGGCACTAATCTTTTCTCTAATCTTTTTTTGGTGAGATTAAGCGCAGCTTAATCAGTTAAGACCGATGTCTAAAAAAGCCATAGCCTAAATTTACCTTGAAGCAGCAGGTGGGCCAGGAGAGATACTTTTGCATATATCAAAAGATTGCTGTGGGAGAAGGAGGACCTACTCACTGGTATATTTGAAAAGGTCAAATAACTTTTCAGATTCATGGTATGAACTCAGACGGATTAGATTTGTTATACAAATGATCTCAGGATTTAACCTATGTAAAGACAAAAAGATGACTGTGTATTTTATGATATGTTTTATTAAATTTTATATTCTGTGGTATGTTATTGCATAGCAACACATTTTCCACTAATACAAAGTAACAAAATGTGCATAATCTCATATAAGAACTTATTCTGTCTTTAATAAGCAGGAATATATTAAATTGTATTCCTATATTATAAAAGACACTGTGGGGTTTTTATACATTCAATTACTCAAAATTTTCCATTAAATTGCCTTTAATTATCAAAGTGCATCTACTTGGCCTCCACTACCTCAGCCTCTGTGCAATGCTCTTAAAGGTCCCAATTACAAAAAGTTGAAAGGTAGTACATCAATGCTACTTTCACATGCAATGAAATTCTGAAGTGGATTTTACACTCTACTTTTGTATTAGAGTGAGATTACTCTTTTGAATTAGAGTGATGCAAAGCAGATTTATGTTCAGTACAGAAAAAGCTTTGTCATGGAGAATTGGAAAACTGGGGAGATTTTGTGTAGATAATATATATATATATTATATGCACCTAAATCTACCTGGCTAATATTAATCCTCTTGAATTGCTGGAATTAAATCAAAGGAGGCTGCAAATGTGGAACCCCTACAGGAAGCAAAACAAAAAGAAAGATAAGGCTTCTCATAAAAACAATGGACGGAGGAGTGTTCCCAAAAGGGGAATAACTTCTGCCTGGCTCCAGCAAGCACGGCAACATTTACCTTTCCCAAATACTTACTTTGATTTCTCTCCCGTCTTTCAGAGGATGAATTCCTTCACAAATGTACTGGTGATTTACTTATAAAGAAGATTATTGTAGAAATTGTCCAAAAGTTTGCTCATATATTTTTATTAAGTGCTGCATGTACTCTGACAGTGATCTGAGCAAGTATGCTGTGTGTCTCAGGAAGTGTCAGCCAAAACAAACAAGCAAAAATCTCTAACCTAAAGGCCATATAATAAAGCTGTAATAAGAACAAGCTCTTACTTATACCACTGCACAGTTTGCACAGACATATTATAAGTCCACTTGTTATATATTGAGATAACAAAAATGGTTTTATATCATACATATTGAACACACATGCTGGAAAAGAGCCCAGTTTCAAAGAAGTGAAACAAATATTCACTAATGGCACATGCTTGGCTTGACTTTGTAATGTTTTGTCATACTCTGTCCTTAAATTTGACTTACAAAGATGAGTCTGTTTTTAACACACATTCTTCCAACTCTGCCACAGTTTTACTATTGAAGTGTAGGACTTCATACTGCTGCCCTTGAAGTCCTTTTCTAAAATTGACTCCTCCAGATTTTTCTTCCCTTTACTTCATTGAGCACACCAGAGAAACTTTCATGAAGACCTTCTATTCTTTTCCTTACATATCGTAAAGCCATTAGAATAGCCACACTGAGTTCATTCTGCTCAGCACCCCATTTGCAACACTGGCCAAGAAGCTTACCATTTATTTGGCATACATCCTAGTGGAAAAACTAGAAAGGTTCTGTAGATTGAAGTTCAATAATCATGTTGCAAAAAATCATACTGTTCTGACAGAAGAAATATTTAAGGCCATAAAGTAGCTGATAAATGGAAGCAATTAAAAAATCAAGAGTTCTTATTAAATTCCATCTCCAACCATAGATAGTGACACTATATATAATGTTACTCATTAAAAAACAGTAATGACATACTGCTGTAGTTACACAGCAGAACAACTCTGTTTATTCATCTCCCCAAATGAACACCTTCCTTGAATATCAGCTGCTACTACTATATTTAGTATAGCAAGGTAGCAATGTCAATGTTGTTTATTGAATAGGCAAAATAAAGACATTTTAGAAATGTTAAGTGCTGTAACTATGCATTACTTCTGTAGCATACTGACTACCAATTTGACCGCTTAGGATTAAAGTTGTATATTCTGTACAAGTTAATAATCAATCCTTTTCTTAGGTGTATACCTATGTTCTTTTTATGTGATATCACCTTCCATGTATTTATTTCTTGTTTTTCCAAAACCAAACATGTATCATGTATTTGCACATTATTCAGCAGGGCTAAATTAAAATTTACAATATACAGGTGAAAGACTATGTATCTCATTACAAGTTTCCACTGACAACTTATTTTCAAGAAATATATTTTCCATTAGAAAATTTATGAAAGTTTTAATTTCTGGTTAATTTTTAACGTTTATTGGTTGTTTAATTAATAACTCCATGAACAAATCACAGTAAAAGACCTATACTCTCCTCTTTAACACTGTTATTATCAAGGCTTTCTGATTCACAACAGAAACACTGCAAAGAGCAGACATCTCTCCTCTGCATAAGCTGGCCTCCACATTCTATGACATTTGAACATGTATAATATTGATCTAGTATTATTCATAATCTCTTCCCAACATCATATAAACAGGAAGTCTTAAAACTTTCATTTAAAAAACAAACCAAATGAAACTCCCAAAAATATTGTCCACATGGCTGTCATGCTCCACACAAATCACCCATGACAGAAAGAGAAGGATGACATGTCTCTGGCTTCGTCTAACTGATTAAAAAAAAAGGTAGAGTGGTGTATTTTCCTGAAGGCAAAGGAGTCTTAAGTTCTGCACTGTCTAGGAAAAAGGAGGAGCTCTAGCTCTAACAAAGGGTGATGTAGCATAATTATGGTATATAGCTTTGTTAACTGAATTTGTTAACTGAAAGAGCAAGAGCAAAAGTAAGCAGTATTTTGCTAGGCTAAGCATCAGAATTTCTGTAATGAGATATTCCCTGAGAGTACCAATGTCTTTCCATTAAGAGTGCCTACCGCAACATCCACAAACATAATGTCTACCATAGAGGTGTCTGCCTGTAGCTGAGTTGGTCCCATTGTTATTGGCCCATTTGTAGAAATGTTGAAAATTTTCTTTTGTAAGTGATGTTGATGAGAAATTTGGGGGGGAAAAAAGGTGCTATTAAAAAAAAACCAAAAAAACAGAACACCCCAAAAAACCAAATAAAATTGAAAAATCAGTACCTTGGTATTTAAACTCAAAATAATCAATGTATATATCTGCCATTAATCTTCTCATGACTGACAACAGCAGCGCTGCTACCATTTTATCTGTTCAGGTTATCTATCAAGATATACTCCTGGACATTTCAGAAAAGTGAACAAAAGAACTAACAATTTGTTTTCCTGGTCAGGACTCACAATGTTATATAGACTTTGGAACTGAGTTGAGTTTTTTTATGTTTATTTTTTTTGTTTGGTTTGGGTTTTTCTTTGTTTGTTTTGTTAGTTGTATTTTGTTTTGCTTTTAAGATAGGAACTCTTCACAAAGAACAGTGAAGGTAAAAGAAATAAAACAGTCAGACCTGCCTGTCTCATTGCATACATAAGGCTACAGTCCTTTGTGAAAACTCACAACCATACAACTGAAAATGGCCAGTCCAGGTATGGAGGGTCAAAATAAAGTTTATAATGTAAGGATAATTTCATTCTTTCCAAAGTCGGAATGTCAAAGCTTTCAACACACTCTTCTTAATGCATTTTTTTTGCATGAAGTTTTAACTATATTACAGCAGATAAAGCAATTTGAAAAATGGTGAAAATATTCACAGTTATGAAAACAGTGCAGAAATCATAGTCTGGATGCAAGAAACAAAATCTGTTCCTTCCACAGAGATCTTACAAGTACTGCACTTCAACATTTCCACTGTGACTGCTGTAACACTTTAGTTTGAGCTGCACCACCCATACTGCGTCAAACTGAAACAGAGTATTGGATTCTTATCATTGCTATCATCATCCCAATTCCTGATCTCTGCTGGAAATGAACTTCAAACATTGCAGAGAAAATTGCGTGCTGATTTGCAGCTGAAATCAGTAGAGAATATGCTTTCACACACAAGGGCACAGCTTCTGCATTACTGCATGTGGCATTGTGACAGGTGTGCTACTATGATTTTCTTTTGAAAGAAAAGAATGGGTTTACTTCTTTTACAGGAAGTGTTGGGTAGGGTTTCCTTTCCCTTTTCAAACCGTTGAAAATACTTGGTACTC
>NW_010187624.1:0-11527 GCF_000695765.1 Mesitornis unicolor | reverse complement strand
TTTCCCTATGTAATGGATATACCTGTTTCTGTTCTATGTCTATTATGGATAAGTTTTGATTTCTAACAAGATAGAACACACCACACTACCATCTCATAGGAAATAATTCTTTACAAAATGGCTTCATTGTATGAAATGAGTCATTGCTTCCCATGCTGCAAAGCAAAAGTTAGGGAAAACAATATACTCATGAAGTATTAGCAAAAATTACTTCACACCCCTCTCAAATTTGAACAGCATGTGTTGAAGATAACTACAAAAGTGAGAAGAAAAATAAAAATCAATCTATTACCTCACGTATTGTAAACAATCATTCACACATAATCATTCACAGTAATGTGTAAGTAAATGTTATCACAAAACTTTTGAAGCTTTGTAGCAAAGGCTGGTTTTCCCTTCATCCCCTTAAATTTGAAGTCCATTCAGACTTGTTAAACATATGGTTTTAATAAAGGCTGTCTACTCCTGCGTTATCAGAGCCTTAAACTACTGAAGAAAATTAATTCTGCTCTGTGGTGTTGACACTAATCAGGATCTTAAAATTAAAAATACTAGAAGTGACCTTTGCCAACATTTGAATGTTTTCCAACATTTAAACAGCTTGAGGTTAAAATTGTGAAAAGTCATCACATGACATATGATGCCACCTTACTGAAGCAGGTGAAAATGTCAGGAAAGTAGAGAGAGAAATTTCAGGAAAATTACACTGCAAGACCTGAGACAGAGGCGGGCAAGTTATTACCAGAGCTGAATTTGGGTGAATTACAAAGGTTACTAACTCTTTTTTTTTTCCATAAGTGTCATTGTAGATGCCGTTGTGGATAACCAACAGATTTTACTCTCTCAGAATGGTGGAAATGAGAAGTGCCAGCATAATCAGTCACAAAAGACTGTAATGGCACTCTTAAACTTGTCCTATTATCCTATTAACTTCATATGTTTGACACAGTGGAACATCATGTTGCTCGTTCAAAGATTTTAAGAACTGCTCTATCTCCAAGTTGGCAGAGTCTTTCTTGAATGTGGATGGAGCAAACCTTCATGTTTGATGGGAGAGATACACAACGATACACACTGTTATCACAGCAGGACAGAACTCACAAAGATTGTGTAGAACTTACAGTCCTTTTATCTATCCAGACAGACTTTTTCACCTTTGAAAAATTCAGCTCCTCTTCAGAAATCACAGAAGACTCTACATAGTGCTATTTCTTTGATACGACAAAGCAAGGCTCAAAGTAAAATTTTGAGGATGTTACCCATGAATTAATACCCTGGTTTCAGTGGAATTTTGAAGTCACTTTAGTAACTGATTTAAGCGGATGTTGCTGTGAATCTTCAGGGAGATTTGGACATTAGTGTGCTCAAAGCCTTTGCACTCTTCTAATTGAGGAAGTAGCCATTAGAAAAAAAATCTGCAGAAAGGAGTAATGTAAGCAAAAGAATCTGAAAAGGGCCAAAATGCCACTGTTCATGAGTCACAGGGAGGTGATTGTAAGTCTGAGGCAGGAACACATCCTTTGGTACAAAGGGAAACATTCTTTGGTACAAAGTATGTAACAGATTCAGTTATCGTAACTGCATTTGGATGAAGTATTTTACTATAATAATGTCAAATCAGATCTTGGAGCTAGATAGGCTCAGATTAAATTTATATCCTGTATATATTCATTGTATATCATCGTTCCTTTCCAGACTAAGTATATAGATCTATTTACAAAAAGTAAGTACAGAAGATGTGGCCCCATCCAAATAGATTTAGAATATGGGCAGATTTTCTGTTGAGAACCCCAGCAACTAAAAATCATCAGAGCCACCATGGCTTACATCTGACAAGTCAGTTCCATTTCAGTGCCAACTTCTGAAGCAAAAAAGTCTAAGGAGGAAAAGTAGAAAGAGTTAAATTTTGTAGGACAATATAATGATATTGTATAGTAGTGTACAACTACATGAGCAAGATCTCAAAATGTGATTTTTCATTTTTTAAAAGACTAAAATATTTGAAGACACATGAGAAGTTTTTGTTTTCTGGAAGCCTCCACTGAAAAAGCAAGTATTGTCCTGAACATCATATTTAGGCTTAAAAATATACAAACTATTCTAGGATAAATCTCTATAGAAGGAATGTAAAAAAGACCTAATTGATAATTCTTTTGTCACTCTGCCACTTTGTGGCCTAATAACAAAAACTTCATAAAATTATCCATCCAAACATAATAATCACAATAAAGTACAATAAATGTCTACCTGCTCAACAATAATAAACAGATTTCACAATCTAGCTTTATATTTCTTTATCTTTTCTTTTAAAAAAAAAAAAGTTGTACTAAGAATTGTAGTCTTACTCTTTGCTAGTCTTGTAGTTCAGAAGGTTGAGGAGGAGAGACAGACTGTATGCCCAAAAGATGGCTAGAACAGGGGAGAAGATGAGGAATACAGTCATACTGAGAAAACAGGGCAGGAGGGAATGAGAGACAAGACAGAAAGCAAGGAAGTCTGTGATTACCCAGAAATGCTGAAACATTTCTTCAGACCTCTGGTGACAGGGTGCAGACTGGCATGCTGCACTGCACGTTAGTTCCAGGTCTAAACTGGACGAGGGTAAGGCTATTCAGCTTATGGAAGCAGCAGGAAACAGGCTACTCTTCTGGACTCAACAGGGTGATACAAAAAGGGTGATATGCCATTTTTTCTGAATGGCATTTAACAAGCATGGACAGTTGTTACAGAGAGCATAAAAGATACAACCTGCCACAATCTCATTTGTGTTGACTGGAAAGAAAACCCTGCCTTCTTATTACTTACTCAGTGGGGTGATTTAGAAAAGTATATGAAAGGATTACTACCTTCAGATCAGTCACAAACCCAACATTAAACAGAAAAACCCCCAGATAGCTCCCACAGTTTTCCTCTAGATGTCTTGTAGGTTCTGTCTGCAAGAGAGTCACTGTACTGAAGTCAGCTAATCCTATAGTCCAGACTTATTTGTATTGGGTTTTTTTTTCCAGCAGTCTCTCTGAACTAACTACATGGTACTAGACATTTCACATACTTTCCAAATATGGAAAGTATACAGTATGTTACCTTATAATTATCTGATGTTATCTTAAACATGTGAGAGTATCTGCCTCAAACTGAGATATGAACAAAGATTTTGAGCTTATCTTAGCTGCAACAAGACAAACCAGGTACATTCCATTTCTACTGTCATCAGCTGTAGCATACACTACCCCTGACTTCTCTTGTATTAGCACACTTGTTCCAGTACTACCATCTACTACACTCCTGTCACTATGAGTACACAGCTTTAATTGTTGTAAAAGCATGTTAGAAGGTAATGTTATTTGCTCTTTTGAAGAACACATTTTCAGTGTTTAATTCTGTGTCTGTACCATAATGCAGCAAGTATGGAAATGACAAGGAAAATGCATCCAAAACCTATTAAAAAGCTCACTGTATGCTAGACAACAAAAGTTTCATAAAAAGAATTCTAGTACTCAAGTTTTTAAGTCAGTAAGATTCTGCTAATAAACACCTTATTTGCATCCAGTCTCCCTCTAACACAAAGAACAACTGCATATTAAATTGTTTTGACAAAATGTGTTAGAAAAAACATTAGTAGAAGTGGCTAGAACTATTCCAGGTAAAATATCAATATTTAAAACCAAAAAAAGATTACGTAAAAAACCCAAAACAACCTACCCCAAAGCATTTTAGTTAAGCTTGGTCTGTGTTTATGAGCACTCAAATATGTTTGTGCCATTTCTCAGCACTGTCACTTGTGCATGCATGGGTTACTGTAAGATGTTGTGCACATAAACAAAATATTACTTAAATAATACAATTTGCACAGTTGAATGGCCTCTGCACAAACAAATAGAAGAACTTACCTGAAAAACACTTGTTTATTTTTCATATTACAGAAAAAACTCATTCTACCTTCCAAGCCCCAATTCCTTTCCTCTTAGGGACCTCTTTCTGAATGGCTCTGTTATTTGTGCTTTGAGGATGCTAATACAGGGATCACAGTAGCCTGTTCTCAGCAGGCTCCTTGTCAAAAGACTCACAAATGTCAGATTCAACCTTATTTTCTGTCAGAAAGCAATCAACTCTACGAAACGTGCTGGTATAAAAAGTGCAAGGTTTCCCCAACACATGTATCACAGTTGAATTTTACCATATGATGGGATTCACTCTCCTCCCACAAAGGGAGAGTGTTTTAAATGAGAAGAAAGAAGTTTGAAATTGTAGGGAATAGACACAGTCACAGGGATTCTATACTATATGTATTTCAAAACCACATTAATACTTTCCGTCTACATGCAATGCACTATTTTGAAGGAAAAGTATTGTGGGACAGTATATTTCTTCATATATCAAAAGCTTTACAGGACTGTACTGGTTATTACTTTTCTTTCTAGAATTACAGAGCAAAAAGATTTTTTTAAAATCATCAAGCAAGGCAGTTTCCATTCTATGACAACTCAGAAAAAGATATATTATTGCATTATTATGAGCAGCAAAATACGGTAACAGTAGGCATTTTGTATGAACTTTTAAACTAGTTATAATGAAGTCTTAGTGAGCTTTCTCATTTCCCTATTACAGCCACATAAATTTTGCTATGCCAAAACCACCATGTTGCCCTCTACAGGTTGACTCAGTAACGTACTCCATACCAAACCATTCAGTCCGTTTGCCAGAAGCATGTTACCTCCTATACACCTAAACGATGATATCTGTTCTGAAAAGCTTTAAAATTATGTCCTTATTATAATATTAGCCAATACTAGTGTCCCTGATATTTTCAGAAAAATACAGAAGTTTTAAAAATCTCAGCACGGAGTAGCTGTGTAGATTCATCAAGAAAGAAAACTACACCAAAGACACAAAAAAGAACACATTAAGTGTAAAAATAAACAGCATGTCTGGCTTTTGACTTGTTGTTACTAAAAATAGACATGTTGATCTTCTATTTTCAGAAACTGTAACCATTTAAGGGAATCTTCCTCTATGTCTGAACATCTTTAGATATTGAAAAGCTGAATAAGCCATACTTAAAATGTTGCCCCTCTTCTTTTTGTTTTTAGGCAAGACAGAGTTCCTTATTCATCATTCCTATGACTGCAGTAAATATTGTGTAGTTCACCTCCTTTTTAGCCTTTGAATCTTTCTTCAAGTGAAATCTTTTCATTAATAACATGATCCTGGACCACAGGGGGCTGTGTTGCCTGCAGTTCACCTGGGCATTCTGCAAGTCCAACGAGTATTTCATGAACCGTTGCTGTAATCAGCTTCTCTCCACTCACCAATTCTGTACAAACTAATCCTCTCTAATGGTCACATTCCTCCAAAAATTATGATGAGCATGTAAACAAAAGTGAATTCTTACCAAATGGTCCTTAATTTTTGTTGTCTTGTTTTTTACCTCTTTTGTTGCACTTCAAGTAGGCAGAGAGGAATGCTAGGTTTTCTGCCACTTTAATGAAGAAGAATACATAGAGTACTTACCTACAAAACAGAATATTAAAAAAGGAATTATTAGAACATGGAACCACACACAAGTATTTACAGAACCAGTAGGAAAATTGATTAATTCTATCTAGGTGTCAATGCTATTTTTTTATGTCACTGCATCATGAAAGCAAACTTAGCACATAAACATACACAAATGGACAATTTATTTCCTTGATTTTCGAAGTTATTTCCAAAGTTTGTTATGAAGCTTCTTTATTACTGGCACTAATCAATAACAAGTATTTTAGAATACTTTATATTTGATACAGCACTCACATTTGACAGCTTCTCTACAACACATTTCTCTTTTTTTGTGAACAATCTTGTATAAATTTATATTTCAAATACCAACTACAAAATTAGCTCCCAACATATAATTTTGTGCAATTGAGTTTAAAATTAGTTTTTAGTTCAGTATTATTGAAAATTGCAAGCATTTTATGATCTCTAAAGTTCTTTCTGCTAATTAACCGTGAAAAAAATTCTGTAATATAAACTAGGACAACAGAAAAAGATTATAAAAATCACTCAAATTACAGGAAGAACTATGTAAAGGGAAAAAAGAACTCCCTGCATTTAAAACATGGCTCAACCACCAGGAATTTTACCAGTGTTCAGGTCAGTGTTTCTCTCTAGTAATTTATCCGAATCATGCTAAAAATAACAGTAAAAAAATAGTACACAGGGAGGTTCCTGGTCAAAAAAACCCCCACAACCTAAAAACATAAAAACAAAGAATAAAATCCTATTGTTCTTTGCTACTGAATTTCCAATCTTTTATACTTTCAGCAGAAATACCAGGAAAATATGATTAATGAATGGCTGACTGCTCTGTCCAGACGCAATGGTGAAGAGCCTCATGAGGAATACAAGGCTATACAAATTGACCTGACACGTGTTATAAGTCATTGCTACTGTAAAACACTTCTCTCTATGCTTTTCTAGTCTTCTTATTCTTTTCTGGCTTGCTTTTGATGATCTCTTGCTCAGCAAAAATCAAAATCACCTCCTGGCGTTGACTATCGTAACATCTGGATTTTCTGGGCTTCACTATCTGCTTCCTCTTGGTATTGTCATCTAGATACAATTAATGAGACTCGAAGCAGTCACCAATACAGCTGCTAATTAAAGTCAGGTGCAAAACTGGAGAATACCAGAGTGGAAAAATGTTACTTGCCGGTCTTTAAACTGATTGGACTACCATGAATAGGATTTAACTTTTTTTTCCTAAATTTTGTTCTACTCCAGTGAAAAATCATTCTAAATATTTAGCAAACTGTTTAGAATCCTGGCCATCACATGACTGTCATGAATTCTGGCATTTACTACTCTAAATAAACCAATTCTTAAACCAAACCCCCAAACATGAGTTCTACTAAAAGGTGAAAGGGCAAGAAAACAATTCATTATGTGCATCAACTGTTTACTTTTTTATCATACTCTCACTGCAGATTAATCTGTATTTTGTATTATGGTTAAATCACCATATTTGCTTGTTAGAGTCCTATAAATCCACACAATAGCAATCATGTGCATATGATACATTCCTACAAATCCCATAAATATCTTGTACTAAAAATGCCACTTTTTTCTACTCTTAATAGTTTTGTCTAATGATTTAGAAATGGACATTAATAATGTAAGTCTAGCAGAAAAGTAAGATAAAGAGCCTTTTATTATTCTTAACTTAGAGCTGTTACAAAACTGACTTCTATATTGGACATTAGGGGAAAAAAAATGAGTGGAAATATTTTCTGGAGGTAGGTACAGGATTCAGCAGAAACATGCTGAAGAAGACTTAACTGGCTGAAGAAATGAATATTATTTATTACAGTCCTCAGCACATGAAGACTAAAAATACTCATCAGCTGGAGAAGTTGACTGCTGACACTTTCATGTTTTAAATCTGTAAGTTGAGTTACATTTTCACTCTTTTTCAAAACAGGTTTCTAAAACACTCTTTTTTTTTCACAACTTAGGGGATAGCAGAAACAAGATTATAAGAAAATACCTGTGACAAATGCCATGAGGAATATTTTCATATTAAGGAACAGGAAAATTCAGCACTTAGCAAAAAAATCTTAATTTTAAAGTTTTTTTCTGTTTTAACACATTAAGACAGCACAGAAATGTACATTTGGGTAGAGTATAGCTAGCTCTGCGAAGCAGCGTAAAAAGGTTTAGATGCTTCTTTAGATCCGGAGGATCAAAACAAGACACACATCCCTGTATGCTATCCCAAAATAGCATCATCTATCTCCTTCTCCTGTTATACTTGCTTCAGTGATAAAAGAGCTGCAAAACAGTTTTTAGAAAAGGAAGACGATTCCATATGTCATACAACAGGAAAGGGTTTTAGGGGTAACTGGTTTAGCTTTAATTATGGTCTCCTTCCCTCTTCAGCTAAAAAGGCTATGTATAAAGCTGGAACATTTGTGATTTTCAAACAGCTGGACCTTAAAAAGGTACCAGCTTCTGACAAAAAAATGTAGATCTGCTTGTTGAACTGCAGCTCACAGACTGCTCCTTCTCCCACCACAGCAGCAATAGTTCATACACTACAGTGCCACAGCTCCTGCTAGCTGCCCTAGGATCATGGAGAAGCTGGAAAGCTTTGCTCTGTGATTGTACTGGACAGAGTCAAGCCCAGGTTAATGTATCCTCTCTCTCAGTGCAGCTTAGTACCTTGTCTGCTAGACTGGCTTATACCTCAGGCACTTCAGAGCATTAATGCAGTGGACACAAGGCTTCTACACTGATACTAGGAAACTGATGGGAGTCAAATGGAGGACTCTTATTGAGACACACAGTGAGGAATGTTGATGGAACTGGGTCTGGATAGCATGGACAAGGGGAGAGAGATACGATTACTGAATTCAACTACATATAGGGAGGATATAGGTTGGTAGAGCCAGACTCTTCTCAGTGATTCACGGACAAAGGACAAGAAACAACAGTTGCAGTTTGTACAAAGTAATATTTTGAACAGACATCAGGACAAAAAATAATCTTCACAATGATGATAGTTAAGAACAGAAACGAGCTGCCCAAAACTATTGTGGCATCTCTATTCTTGGAGATGCTCAAAGCTTCACTGGTGAAGGCCCTGAAAAATCTCATCAAACTTTGATGTTAGCCCTGCTTTCAGCAGAGCACTGGATGAGAAAGCTTCCAGAGAATCCTTATGATTCCATGATTCTCTGTCCACTAATAATAATAATACAGTTGGCATAGAAATAGAACACAAGTGAGAAGGCCAGAGCATTCTTTCCCTTTCCTTAGTGCCACCATGCATTCATCAGCTGTAGGTATCACTCTGTTTCCTCCTCACAACAGGACTGATTTTTGTTTTGTGATTAAAACCAACAGTGTCCTTATTGCCATCATTTCTGTGCAGCACAGATACTGTGTGAACAATTGTATCTGAACTAAGAAATTAATCTACAAATGCATGCTCTAAATATGTAAATATTGTTAAAACATTTCCTGTTTCATTATGTATCATGTTATAAAACAGTTCTGCAAGTCAGGAAAAGGAATAAACACATCCTAAGGAGTAGACAGTGTTATTAGTGTATTAGTTGTACCCCTTGGATGTGTACACTGATACTTTATTTTCAGATCTTTTCTAATCTAATCCATATGAGATTTACTTTTTTAATTTTTATGACAATTTTGAAATGTCTGTAAATTTTTCTTATGGTGGCTTGTATGTCTGGATTCTTGGCTAGACTATATTCTTTCCTAATCGGATGAGGTGAAAGGTATGTTATGGAAATGACACATAGAAACAAAGCCAGGGTATAATATTAAATATACTACCAACAATAACTTTTCTTGCTATGTTGAATTAGTATTATAAGAGATTAAATGTTATTTTGTAATGTCTGTCTACCATTATCTATTTTGTGAGTCAGCCCTGTTTTGTAATGACATATGAGAGAGACAGATAACCTAGAAGCATTAGCAAGGGTTGAATTTGTATGTTTTCCAGTTCACAAAGGGAGGATGGAAACAATGATTGTCTCATAGTTTAAATGAGCTTCTCTGATAGTTTAAATATTACAATGGACATTTTAATGAAGTCTAAAATTATACACAACTTGAAAAACAAGTTCCCTCTTCATAAACCTATTCACTTTACATGCAAGACCGGCTTACATTTATAATATTCAAATCTTGGCATTGATGGATAGACTGTCAGTGGTGCTGTTGCAGAACTCCTAATTAAATCCACAGCTGGGGGAAGAATTATAAGGACAAGAAAAAATCTGGAGCAATTTTAGTTTCCTCCCCGTCAAAATACACTCAAATCCTCTCAGCCTTTTTGTAGAAAAGCTCAATACCAGATGGAAAAGCATAATTTGCTTCTCATTAGACTGCAGAATAAAAATACTTGCATAATGAATATTTAAAAACTGATTGCTGTGTGGCACTGCCACAACACACAGAGCATTAGCTCTCCTTCTACTCTTTCTTTTGTTTGTTCTTCTTTTTTTTTTTGATGCTCAGTCTGAAAATAATGACTCTTAAATGCTGTTGGTACACATCAGGCAGAGAAAGTAATCTCTGCATGCTTCTGCTCTGTTTGGGGTATAACTGACAGCTAGAGGAAATGACAACATGAGAGACATTTATGGTATAATATCATATGTGTTTTCATCATGAGAAGAAAATGTTAACTGCTTTATGCCACAATATTTCTATCACCCAAAACTGTTTTCTTCCCTCTTCCCTCCTCCCCTAGACTTTTTCCCTTCCATATACTTTTCTTATTTTCGCATAAATTCACTGCCTTCTTACAGGTTCACTTGACAATGCTACTTAAACATTTAGGTCTGAGACATGCACACACTTAGCAAATGACTGTGACTTTTACTTTTGTTCAGCAGCCCATTTCTGCTACCCTCCCAGCTCACCCAGCAAGGTATCCCTGTTTCCAGGTGGAAGCTGGCGAAACAGAATACGTCAGTGTTGCTGAGCTGCTTCAGCACAGAAGCCCCCTCCAATGGCTGTTGGAAGTGAGTTGCACTAAGTTACCAGATTTTGGACTGAAGTGGGCAAGGAGTGCTCTCAGGTTTCCTCTTCTGGCAAAGCTCCAGGGAATGAAAACACTGTGAGGAGGTGGTAATAAAACATGGAGAGCAAGAGATGCCTCTAACTATTTGCAAAGTGATCTTCACCCAATCCCAAAAAAGAAATTGCATTGCCAAGAAAGGTGAGGGCTCAGAAGAGATTTCCCATCAACAGAAGCAAAAGCAGCAGGACAGTTGCAAGCTGTCTTGTCTGAACAGCACCTTTGGTAACAACCCTCTGCAGAGCCAGGACAGAAGGCTTCTGCCTTTCTGTGCCACAGCAGACTGCTCTGTTGGTACTGCACCTGCAGCAGGTCCTGCAGGGATCTTGCACTACCACTGAGAGTCAGGTCTGGCTCCTGCATCTGCTTCTGCTTGCTGTGACAGCTCTGACGCCGGGGGACAGCTTGTTTCCCATGACTACGAGGTAAGACAGACCAGCAATGAGTTTTCAATTCCTGAACACATCATGTCCATACTGATGTATCTATGCCTTAACAGTGAGCATACCTTAATATGCTCCCACTTGAAATTTATGAAGATTTCTAAACTAAATAATCTGGAACCAAGATGGCTAGAGTAGAAGGTATGTTTTAAAGAGATTATTTAAAGGATCTCAGAGAAGCTGTAGCATTGAATTGCCTTCTTCCTACTGCTGCTCTGTCCTCTTCACCAGTGCAACTCCTCTCCTCACAGTCTCCCTTATATTTAAAGAGAGAGTTTGGTACGTATAATTCCAATAGTCTTTAAACATTGCAATGAAAAACATACTTCTGAAAAATAAATACAAGTAGCTGATAGTGTGATCAGATAGCTCTTAAGATTATATAATACTTTGTGCAACTATCTGACTATTCTAGCAACAAGATGTGACAGATATGACATTTCTGATATACTTTGCAGTTGAATACAGAATCACAGAATCACAGAATCAC
>NW_010187623.1:0-2204 GCF_000695765.1 Mesitornis unicolor | reverse complement strand
TTCTGTGATTCTGTGATTCTGTGATCTTCCTGCATTGCCCACCACATCCCTGAGCAAAAGCAATCCAATGGATGAGTTTGCCTTTAAGCAAGGCAGAAGTAAACCAAACAGTTTTCCCCAAAACATTCCTTAGATGCACCTCAGGGACCCTTTCCCCTTCTACTGTACATAGAAGTTCTGATTGAGCAAGGCCAGCCTGATTGGTTTTAACTAACCAAGTGGCTTTTGCTGAATGTTCATTCCAACTTTTAAATGTACCAGCACCCATTGCTTTCAGTGTAGTTTTAAATAGTCCATTACATCTTTCAACTTTCCCCACAGCTGGTGCATGATAAGGGATGTGGTACACCCACTCAATACCATGTTCTTCAGTCCAGTTGTCTATGAGACTGTTTTGGAAATGAGACCCATTGTATGACTAATTCTTTCTGTAGTACCATGTTGCCACAGGACTTGCTTTTCAAGGCCTAAAATAGTGTTAACAAGCAGTACCATAGGGCATGGCATAGGTTTCCAACCATTCAGTGATTGCTTCTACCATTGTAAGCACATGGCATTTACATTGGCATGGGCGTAGAAATGAGATATAGTAAATTTGCCAGGCCTCCCCATCCTTTCATTTCGCTTCCCCCATACCATTGAGGTTTTAACCATTTGGCTTGTTTAATTGCAGGGACATGTTTCACATTCATGGATGACCTGTGCAATAGTGTCCATGGTCAAATCCGCGTCTTGATCATGAGCCCATTTATATGTGTCATCTGTTCCTTGATGTCCTGAAGTGTTATGGGACCACCAAGCTAAAAATAATTCATCCTTATGTTGCCAGTCCAGGTCCACTTGAGACACTTGAATCTTGGCAGCTTTATGTACTTGCTGGTTGTTTCAGTGCCATGACTCTTAGGTATGTGGGCATGTACATGACAAGAAGTTTCTTTAGTCATAACATGGCAGCCCAAATGGGATTCCCCCTGTGTTGCCAGTTGTTTTTCTTCCATTGATTCAACCAACTCCACAGGGCACGTGCCACCATCCATGAGTCAGTATGGTGATAAAACATTGGCCACTTTTCTCAATCAGCAATGTCTAATGCCAGCTGGATGGCTTTTACTTATGTGAACTGACTCAATTTACCTTCCTCCTCAGTCGCTTCTGCAACTACTTGTGTAGGACTCCACACAGTAGCTTTCCACCTTTGCTGTATTCCTGCAATATGAACAATCCATCAGTGAACAAGGCATATTGCTTTTCATTGTCTGATAATTTATTATATGGTTGGGCCTCTTCAGTTCAAATCACATTCTCCTCAGGTATTTGTCCAAAATTTTGGCCTTCTGGCCAGTCCATGATTACTTCCAAATTTCCAGGGTGATGGAGGTTTCCTATTTGAGCTTGCTGAGTTATCGGTGCAACCCATTTACACCACATAGCATCAGTTGCATGATGTGTGGAAGGGGTCTTCTCCTTAAACATCCAGTTCAGTACTGGTAATCAGGGAGACAGAAAGAGCTGTGCTTCAGTACCAATTACTTCTGAAGCAGCTCAAACTGCTTCATATGCTGCCAGTATCTCTTGTTCAGTTGGAGTATAGCAAGACTCTGATCCTCTATAGGCTCGACTCCAAAACCCTAGAGGTCAACCTTGAGTCTTGCCAGGTGCCTTTTGCCAGAGAATCCGAACAGGAATATTTTCCCTGGCTGCAGTATACATCTGGTCCTGTTCAAACTGGTCCCAGGGCTACTGCATGAACAGCCTCCTATTTAGTTTGTTCAAAGGCTTGTTGTTGCTCAGGACCCTATTTAAAATAATTTTTGTTACGAGTCACCCTCATTATTAAAGAGGATTTACAATCTGACTGGAACCTGGAATATGCATTCTTCAGAAACCCACAGTGCCTACTAAGGTTTGTGTCTCCTTTTTGTTAGTTGGTGAAGGCATAGTTATTTTCTTAATAACGTCCATGGGGATCTGACAATGCCCATCTTGCCATTTAAAAAACTGGATCTCTTGCACAAGTCTCTTGGCCTTACCTCATTTGATGGCAAAACCAGCTTCCAGAAGGATATGAATTATCTACTTCCCTTTCACAAAAACTTCTTCCACTGTGTCACCTTATACAATGTTGTCGTCAATGTATTGCAGATGTACTGTAGCTTGACCCTTCTCCAATGCGGACTGGATCAGTCCATGGCAAATGGTAGGGC
>NW_010187622.1:19246-26440 GCF_000695765.1 Mesitornis unicolor | reverse complement strand
TATATATATGTTTTAAGTATTTTATGAATACTTTTATAAATTATTATTTTGTAAACAGTGCAAAAAGAGAAACAGTGTCTTATTTTCAGGTCAGTGTAGAGGCCTACCTGTAACCCAATGAACTTGTTTTCTTACCTTACATTTTATAAGGTTTTGTTCTTTCTACCTCTTCTGAGAAATATCTTTGTTATTTATACCTTTGCAGAAACACCTGAGAACACCTGATGTTGTCATAGGAGCAGACACTATTGTGGTAAGAAGTCTTACATGGTTTAGCATTGTTTTAATTTATAAGTGTAGAGAATACTTGTATCTTAAGGTTTAAATTTAATTTGAAAACTGTCTTCACTGAGAAATTGTACCCACAATGTGATACATCTTTTGGGTTTTGTGAGTGTGGGTTTTAGGGTTGTTTTTTTCCCACCTAGGCAGTTTTTGGTATCTTGAGTGCTAGAAGTGCTGCTGTTGGTTTTCACTAGTATTGCTTAACTGTTGCCTTGGATCCTCTAGTATGTAATGGAAATTCTGTTCTCAGGCAACTGTTGACTGTCAGAAGTTCACATTATGTCACCTGTTCGATATTGTGCCTTGTAGAAGGCATCACTTTGTACCTGTCATCTCCACAGTGAACAGTGAAGGACAGGAGTAGTTAAATGACCCTTTCATTTGAGAGCTGCAGCCATGGAGGGTAGGGTGTTGCACTCATTGTATGCTTGATACTAAATTACTGGTTCTACCAAAGTGTCTGTGTTTCTTACTTTACTCAGTAGACTCATGTTTGAAGACCTGGCTGAAATCATGGTTTTAAATGTCTCTTCTGACCTAAGTTTCTGAAAAGTAAGAAAAAGCAGCACATTCACTCTGTCTTTCTGTTTTAGACTGTGGATGAGCAGATCCTGGAGAAGCCAGTTGATAAGCAAGATGCATATAGGATGCTGTCAAGGTCTGTAGTTTTAAGTAAGATTCCAAATGTGTACATTTAGCTGCATTAAAAGGAGCTGTGCAGATTCCTTGATGAGTATGAAGAACTTAATGTACACAAGTTTTTCAGTTGTTTTTAAGTCATGTAAGCCAGTTCTGCCAGTGAAAAAGTTAGATCTGCTTTTATGTTACCCACAGCTGCTTGCTCTTGCCCCTTTACTTTAAGAAGCTGATCAGGGACATAATGGTCCAGGTTTTTTTTCCACTTGGATTAGTTTGCAGTCACTTATCATGAGACTGTATGCTTCAGCTGATACAGGAAGGGGAGATAGGGAGAAAAATCAGTATTGCTTGGTGGGAAAGAGGATAGAACCCTCATGGAAGTGGCTTGAGGCTTGGCATTTAATAGAAATATATTGCATGTACAATATAGTCCATGGTGATGTGTGTTCATGAACAGTTGCATTAAATTACATGGTTTAACTGAGAAAAATAACTTCCATCAGCATTCTCCACTGATGGTGCTCTGGTGATTTTTTGAGGCTTCTAGTTTTTTCCTAAAGGATACTTTTGCTGACAAGCTTAATGTTATCTTGTAGGATTTTTTTCTTTATTTTTATTTTAAGAACACCAGCTAGATAACTCTAGTCAGCTCCTTTCTGAAGGATGAGATGTAATGTAGCTACTAGTCATGCTTCTGTTTTATGGAGCGAATATAGAAATGGTGCACTGCTTGTTTCACCAGTTTACATTCTTACTCAGGCCTCTCTTAAAGGGAGAACACCAGTGGTGTGGTACCTTTTGGATGTTTGCTTTGTAAGTCTGTTTTAATTTTGGGTTTCTTTCATTGATTACTTAGGCTGAATTTTTGATCCTTTATGGCAGGTTACTGGAAAGTAGTAGTCTTCAAATACCAGCACTGTACGTTATTAGCAGGAGATGCCCAAAGGAGTTTGTCTGGCAAGAGTTCTCACAACTGTTTTTGCTTGAAGTCATGCCAAGTTTTCTTACTTCAGAAATAGTACTTTGCTTTGGTTTTTTTTTTACAGAGCTTAGTCTACTTCTAATACACGCAAATGCTTTGGCTTTTTTTTTTAAGTTCAGTAGGTCAGTCTCTTAAGCACAGATATGAAATGCACTTAAAATTTGGTTTTAGATCTCCTACATTTTTCTGTATGAACAGGGGAAAAATGCAGATAGACATATTTGCATACATCCAAGCTGTTAGATGAAAATTGTTACTGTTTCATTTTAAAATTAATTATGTGTGGGATAGTAAGAGGGTGAGATGCTTTTATTCACATAAAATAATAGCCTGGCTAATCCTTAGGAGACTATTCCTTAATTAGTCTCTTCAAAGATTCAAGTTCTCATGCTATTTATTATGCTTCCATTGCTTACACATTAGATTAATAAACTTGAAGCTCTCAAAATGAGTGGGCCACAGTGTGGCGCCCTGGAGCCACTACAAGACTGAGCACATGGGTCTGGGGTAAGAGTGAGTGTAGGCTCTTCCTCTACACTCTGCATCTGGTGCTCTGCCTTGCCATGGGATCCCTAGGGACCAATCTGGATGAAATGAGTACCTAAGTTATAGTTGCCTGTCACTTTAGTCTAAGTTGCATCACTTAGTCATTTATTGTCAGCTTTCAGTGAAGGTGCCTGTAATGATAATGTTTATATTGATTGGCTTTTTCTTGTGCATTTAAAGTAGTCACTTCTCCCTATGCACAGTAAATAAGCTGATACCATGGACTACATTTCCAAATTGTGAACATCAGTATGAGTGAGGTTTTGGAGACTTGAAATGACTGAATCTCTTGATAGTATTTTTTTTGTTTTGCCAATGTCTTTTTACCTATACTGAAATAAAAAGAGAAAATTATTTATTTAGGATATATGTCGAAGCCATCAAGTGATGTATTAATATAGTGATCTGTTTCTCAGGCTGTAGTAATGTAATCACGTAGAACACTTGCACATGACAGATTTCACAAAACTGTTGCTTGATGCACATTTTTTTCCCTGACAGGTTGAGTGGGAAAGAGCACAGTGTGTTCACGGGAGTGGCTATTATACATTGCAGCAGTAAAGGTACATGTGTCATTTTAGTAAAACTCAGTATTTTCGTTAAAAATATTCTCATAAGAGTATTCTTCACAAGTGAAGAAGCAAGATGGAAATTTTTATATACAGTCTGAATTGGCTTCCTAAACAAGATGAGAATTACTTTATCAATATATAAATTAAAAACTCCCCACAAAAGCTGACTTTCTTGCTGTATTGTTTTCACCTAGGAATGAGTATGACAAAATACAATAGACTAGAAATACTGTCTCTGAAAGCTATGGGACTAATTAAAAGTCCAGTGTAAATTGGGGAAATAATCTAAATAAAATTCAGGTAAGGCACTACAAACTGTGGGACTGAGCAGAATCTGATCCATATTAACTTTATTTCTGTGTTCTGTGTGCACTAGCTCATAAGTACAAGTGGTTGCTGTATCATGTATGTATTAATTTTTCAGTAAATAAGGGAAGCTTTAGATCCCATTTTTAGGGGATGAGTGAAGTAATGGCTAAATGCCTCAGACTCTTAATGAACTGTGGAGAGCAATACATCAGTGTTTTTTATTGGATCATTTATAAAGTAAGCAAGTTTTTTTTTTCTGGCAACTGTACCATTAATATAATGTGAGGAGTGTTTGGTTTGAAGGACTTCCTCTGGTAATTATGCCAATATTCTTTTTGTGAAACTTTTGCGGGAATAATTTATCTGAAATTTCTCTGGACATAGTCTTTCTGTAGACAACTTATGTACAGCTTTTTATCTCTACTGGAATGATTGCTCTTAAGTCCTTCAACAGAAATAAAGTCAGAGATCAGTACGCTTACTAATATGTTAGTATAGAAGAAAAAGAGCCACTGCCAAAGAAAGAAAACATGTTATCAAGGGGTTCCTGTGAGCAATCAAGCAAGAATAATGTTTACTCTAGGAAGACAGTAAAAGTGCACACAACTGCAGTACTTATGCTATGACAGCACATCTCATTTGAAGTTTACAAATCTAAGCCACATCAGATGAATAAAAATACCATAAGTCTCCATATTCTCCAAGTGATGCAATCAATTGAAAAGTTTTCTGGAATACATTTTTAGTTTTAGTTTATATTTACAATGCTGTTTTTAAGTATAACATATATGTTACAGATGGAATTTTCATCTGGAGCTTGTTGGGTTTTTTATCAGTACTGAAAGACGTAGTAATCTGTCATCCTATGCAACAACTCTTTTATTTCATCTGGGTCATTAAATGTTTTTTCAACACTATCACCATTAGTAGTCGGTTAGTATTCTTCCTTTGGGCTGGACTGTGCATCTTTCTTACTCCTCAAGAATTTATACTGCTGTCAGAATAGCAGTAACAGGAGATGCTGATCTTGATTTTTATAGGAAAGAGATAAATAATGATACGTAACATGCACACTCATTTGTGAAAGGCTGTTTCCTTTTGAGCAAGTTTGGGAAAAGCCTCCATTTGTAATGATACTAGATTCACAGTGTACCACATGCAACAGGGTACGCACCCAGGTGTGCAGTACTTCATTGCATCTCTTGCCTTCTCTCAACTACTTCTAGGTACAGAAGCCTGGAGTAATTTATTTCTTGAAAGACGATATGAAAATGACACTGTTGGTTGCTCTGATGGGACTGCTGGATGCCCGAGTCTCCAGTACAGATGCAGCTGCACATTCACATTAAAGCATTTACAACAGCTACATATACCTATGATGTGCAGTTAAGAATTCTCTGGCAACAGTCAAAGTTAGAAGGGTGTTTGTAGCCCTCTTTGTATTTGGTGCTTGTTGGGTATGCTAGCAGTCCATAAATAGCTGTGCATAAGCATTGTTAGTTAAGAGCGCATCACACACTGGGAGAGCAACCTGTTAGCCCCAAGGCAGGACTGCAGAGGTTGAAAATGCAAGCTTTTACTTTTTTGAAGAAGTCATCAGTCCACTGTCCCTGAAAAGCATTATTAGTCATTTGATGCATCTGTGTTGTATCTTTAATTTTTTCCCAGTAAAAATGTCAAATGAATATGAACTGAAATAAAGTTGAGATGTTATGCTCTCTAAACTACAGTTTGTTTCTAATATGACCTGTTCCTTCCTGTAGATAACCAGCTAGAGACAGAAATCACTGATTTCTATGAAGAGACTAAAGTAAAATTTTCTGACCTGTCTGAAGAGCTCTTATGGGAGTACATTCATAGCGGGGAGCCAATGTAAGTAAGACCCTGAAGCTATCACACAGTACTTGAGAACAGGCCTTAGAGTATGTTATTAGCCACCAGCATAAGACATTTTGTCCTGTGTTCTGTGAAATTCAGATGTGTATATTTGATAAACAATAGCACTGGTGATGCAAGGTGAGTATTCTCGTCTTTTTGTCTAGAATTATCATTCCTCTAGGGAAAGTGAGCTACCTTTTTAGTACCCTAACAAATTTGAAAAGTGCAGACTGTTGAAATACTCTGGATTAGAGCAAGCATTTATGCAATGTACAATTACCTCTCTGTTACCAGAGGCATTCAGGAAGCTTGGATCTGAGACAGTGGATAGTTCTTGCTATAAAACAGGTGGATAGAGTGAGTACTGGATAATCAGGAAAGAAACACTAACTTGTTTTTCACTTATTCTTGTGGCCAATTTATAAGTGTTCTTATGCCATAATGGTCTCTTAACTTATATGTCTCCTCTGCTCTTGCAGTATATTAGTTACTTACAGACAGCTTTGATTCCCCAGAAGAAATAGAGTGAGAACAGAATGCTTACCTATTCTATGAGGAAGTTGGCTAGGTTTTATTTATTTATTTTAAACAAAGTGTTTAGTTGGAGACAACAAGAGAATGTTTGACTTTTTGGAATTTGCCTTTCTGCTCTGTTAGCTGAAGCTTAGTGAAGGCAAATCAGGCCATAGTCTGTGACTTCAATTCTGACTGTCACTCATGGCTTTTTACATTCATTTGTGCTGTAATATAAGACTATTGCTTTACTGGAGAAGGTGTAGACTTTGGACTTAAGTGTTTGTGTAAGTGAGGCATACTTTCTGAACATTCAAGGTCCCTAGCTTATTAAAGAGACTGAAGCTAAATTGGATTATGAAGAGAAGAGTCTTTTGGCAAGAATACAGTTTGGAATACAAATTCCTAGGTTAGGTTTTTGGAATGTCATCGTTAGTATACAGCTGAAAAGAAAATTGCAGTTTGAAGGAGAAATGACTGTGGGTTTTTAGGAAGATCACATTGAAAAATATTTTGGAACATTCTGATTATTTCCTCTGGAAAAGAATACACTTTAGCAGTGCTGTGCTCCAGCAAAATAGCTCATGAGTAGCGCTGGGTAATTGTGTTCATTCTGCTAATCCCGGTGTGTGACAGCAAGGGTTTCTCAGGGACCAAAGGTTCAGAGATGATATTGCATTACTCTCTGGAGCGGAAACCAATCAATCTTCATTCATACAATCAAGAGGACAGGAAGCATTTGCTCTGGTCTTGCAAATTAACTACTAATTATACTGTCCTATAAATTTTGTAGATAAGTGAGGAGTCTCTCATGAGGCCTTTTTGTTTGGGTTTTGTCCCCTCCATGGGCACCCATACTGGTTACACATTTATGTGCATACAGGTTTTCTAAACACTATTGCTGTTCAAGTGACCGTTTGTCTAATATTTTTAATGGTGGCTTAATTTTGTTAATTCACACAAGACTTAATGATAACATGAAAAATTAAAAAAAATAACTCTTGTGCTGTTGAAGATTGGATTGAGTTTTTATAGTAAGGACAAAATTGGCATATAGTGTTCTAAAAGTCAGTCACTGGTGACACAAGGGCTAATTCTAAACGTATATAGCTGACTTAAAGTATGAATAAGAGAGGTGGGGAAAAGCACTGTCTCAAGGTGGTCTGTGATGAGGCTATAAAAACCCTTGAAAATTTTGGCTGCAGAAAGATGGCCTTTTCCTCTCAGTTTGGAAACCCGCCTAAAACTCAACCAAGCATCTCCTTTGATCTGTAGGAACTAGAGTTACCTCTAGTTCACCCCTTTCTTAACATTTTTAACCCCATTGTATTGTTTGGTTTGGTTTTGTTGGTTTAGTTTGTTTGTTGTTTTTTTCAATCAGTGGACCTGGCACACATTTCTGCTGTATTGTCTGTGGGTTTGTCGGTTGGTTGGGGGCTTCTTTTTGTTTGTCGTTAAATCAGTTGACAT
>NW_010187622.1:9813-19215 GCF_000695765.1 Mesitornis unicolor | reverse complement strand
TGCTGAAATTACATATCCTCTACAATAGTCAGTTACTGAAAAATATTTTGGTTGCAGCAGTGATCTTACTGTTTGTCAAACAGTCTTCAGAATGAGTTGTATTTTTTTATTATATGGCAAATTAACTGAGCCAGTCAGATTAGCCAGAACTAGTTATGAGAGCTGTGTAAATATTGATGTATCCTGGGTTTTAGCATGGAAGACACTTAAAATCAATTGAACTGTTTGTTACTAACTACATAGCCTTATGCTTTTGGACTAGAAGCTATAGCTGTAATAGAGAATCCTACTCAGGATCTAATGCCAGAATATAAAGTTCTGTATAAAAATAAGCAAGTAGTGGCCAGTTGTGTTAATGTCTTTGCTGACAGTATGATACTGCTACTTTTGATGGTCTCAATGGTTTTTGTCTCCTTGTTAGCATAAATCAGAATGACTTAATCCTACTGGACTGCTACTTAATTTAAAAATGAAAATACTTTTTTAGTTGTTACAATATTCCTAATTTAGATGGTGTGAGTCTTAAGTATGCTATAAAAGAAGGAATAATTTAAAGAATGACAAAGCTATACAGTGGTGCTTAAAATGCAAGATTAAAGGAAAAGCCCCATTCTTTAGTTTATAGCAATTAAAAAAACTCATTTGCTGGGATACTGATTTCTCTGTTTCTTAGGAGACTATCAGAAAGGGAATCCAGAAATAAGTTCTAAAAATGTAAAGAACTGGTTCTGTTCAAATCTAAGATGAAAAATCTACAATCTTCTTTGTATAGTAACCGTATTTGACAAGTAGTTTACATAATTCCATACTATCATAAGTTAATAGATCTGAGACTCACTGACCTTTGGTTTCAAAGCTTGCTGACTTAAGCTTTCAGATTCTGGTTTTATCATGTAGTAAGCATACTTCTAACTGCTTTGTCCCTTAAACATGAACAGTAAAACTCTTGGGTCTGTTGCAGCTTATCTCACCATATGCATTTCCATTCCACGCAGTGGAATCTGCATAACCACACCTAAAGACAAATTAGATTTCCAAGGTTACTTCCTGTGAAAATACATTCCTGTAGTAAATTACTCCTATTACCTTGACATCTAAGAGCACAGTGTTCTGAGCCACAACACAGAAATTGGGTACTAGTGGATTTTGTACTTGAATAGGTTGTTCCTCCCTAAGAAAGTCCAAGCTTCCTAATCATCATTTTAGATATTCCTATGACTGAGATCTGCAAAACATGTACTATGATCGTTTGAGTTCTAAGATGTCTTCTTCAGTGTGAGCTCCTTTTGGAACTAACATATTCCTAAAGGCCCTTCAGCCTCCTGTGGAATAGAGCAAGGGTCACTGTGCAGCTGGGTGACCCGGTGGCAATGTTGGTCTCAGTGATGCTTGCTGTTACCTTTTTTGGTAGCCAGGACTTGGAGGGTGCTGAGTACCCTATGACAATCTGACTGCAGCCAGCTGATGTACCTCTTGCTTAAGTGACTATGGCACTTGGACCATCTGAAGCATAAAGACCTTAGGCTACTCACCCTTAGTAGAAATATAGATTCTTGTTTTGATCTTGTGATTTATCAATTGAAGTATTTAGCCTAACTTGTAGATTTAATTCACCTCTAACTTGAGCACACTACTCTGTATTCCAGACCCTACAATACTAGTGGATATGTGTGTTCTGTGCTACCTTTATTCTTAAGCTTCATTAGATATATGTTGGTTTTGCTTTCTCTCTCCCAGGGACAAGGCTGGTGGATACGGAATCCAGGCCCTCGGTGGAATGTTAGTTGAGTATGTCCATGGAGACTTCTTGAACGTGGTGGGATTTCCTCTGAATCACTTCTGCAAAAAGCTAGCAGAATTGTACTATCCGCCCCCTAAACATAATCTGCAGCATAAAAAGTATGACTCTATCCCTTCTGTGGACACTTTTGAGAACCTAAGTGATGGAGAAAGTGAATCTTCAAATTTCACAGAGCATAAGGGTGCTAGTAAGTTGGACAGCAGTGGGATGTGTTCCTCGGGAGCTATTTCCAATTCTGAAAACGGTTCCAGTGTCAGAACTGGTTCTATGGTACCTTTGGAAAATCAGAATGGTATGTCAGAAAGTGCAGCAAAACTTCCATCTAAAATTCTAGAGCTGATGGATGGTTTTAGAGCTTCAAAGGTAAGGGAAAAATTAAAACTATTCATTACATTGCTGGCTGATATGATTGTTTTATTTCACTTGACTATATAGCAGGTAACACGAAATACTTGAAATGGAGTAAGAATGTATTAATAATTCATACAAAAGGACCACTAAAGTACCACAGAATCTAAGATAGCTGAAACTTCTGGTGCAGTGCAAACACTTTTTTTTGGTATTTGCTTTTATCTGTTCTATGACATTGCAGTTACACATTTGATAAATTTTTTGTCTCTTGAGAGGAAAAAAAAAAGTCCTCAGAATTTTTTTGTCCTTGAGTGATTTACCTTGGGTAGGAATGGTGCAACTGTGCTTCCAGGGTGTCTGAAAAGAGCACCCTCTTACCTCTCATGTGGCTTTTGTCATCGTGTCTAACTAAATGCAGTTTATGCAAGATCATGATTTATCTCCCATTAGCTACATCAGTGATTCAGGCTCTGGTGTAATTAGGAGGCTTCAGAATAACAGTAATTTCCGAAGTGGAGCACTTACGCCACAAGTAAAATGGAATGTTGTAGATAAATTTCAAAATGTTTTTCAGAAATTTCTCACTAATTATTGATTCTCATTTTTTTGTTTGAATTTACTGAGCACAAGAGCACAACTAAACAGTAAGGTACCTTTATATAGTCTGCAAAGAAAGCATTTAATATGGCTAACTTATCTGACTTAACTGTGATATGAATTGTATATATTATATTGCCTTTCTAAGTTTTAATGCTTAGTGTTAGCTCTGTAGAAGATCTTAAAATTTTTTATTCCCTATTAAGGAGATTATTTTCTTTGTACCTTGTTTCATGTTCCAGGTATGTTTAGCTGATAATCTCTATGCAGTATGTGATGGAGACATACACATAACAGCTTACAAACAGAAGGTCACATGCTCTGTGTAGCAGCCAAGTGTGATGAGAAATGAGTAGCTGGACACTTTAAGTGCTGCCAAGTTTTCTACTCACAGCTCCAGTGTAGTGAAGACAATAGTGAAAAAGGTGAAAGAGAAATAAACACCAGTCATTCTAACAGATCACTGATTTCCAAGTCATTCATGTTTTAGGAAGAGGTGAAAAAATTTCTGAAGTGGTAGTGAAATGATGAGTGGAACTAAAAATAGAACAAATTTGAGGGGGGATGGAGGGAAACAGCAGAAAGTTGTACTTGGATCTGAAAGAAAGCCATATTGTGGTCACTGTAGATCTGTGGGTGTGCCGCTTGCAGGCATGCAAAGCAGTATTGAGAGATTTGGAACAAAGCAGCCTTGAGCCTGCTGTGTTTGTGGACTTCCTTGTGTATCCATAGGGAGTGAGCTTTGATGTACTTGAGTGGGTGAGATGATGCTTAGCATTTCTTCAATTTAAGTGAAAATTATGGAGAATCATCAGCATTTCGTTGCACGTTATGTACACTGTTTACAGTGATGTGATGCCGAATTCGGTCTTGTGCAGTGAAAGAGGCTATGAATAGGAGGCTGTAAAATAGAAGCAGAAGCTTTCCTTTCTCACTAATCCAGTGTAAAGTCATAGTATGAAGTGCTGCATTTCATGTTGAACTAGAGGGAATTATTTTTCCTCAGGGCTTGGATCTTTGAAAAGTAAATTATCAGTTACAATGAACACTTCCTGTGATCTGACAAAACTCAGTCTCTCAACTTGTGGAGCAGGGATAAGAGTGCAAAAGCATTTAGTTTCACAACAGCTCTGAAGGTCTGTTTCATTTTGATCCTTGAGTGTTGTTTCAAGCACTTCATAAAGCAGAGTGAAATCTCCTGCAGGCGAAGATGTTGCCACTTATTTTGCTCTGAACAGCTGCTGTTGCAGAACAGGAGGGGATCAGGGTTAAACCATACTTTCTGAAACTTAATATGTTTGGAATTTGCATAGTCTGATCCATGCTCAGACCTTTGAGGTTTTTTCTTCTTTGATTTCCCTCCCTCTCTTTGAACTGAGAATTACAGAGTGCTAGAAAGAGTGATATGAATCAACCAAGCTTTTGACTCTATCTTCTCACATTCTCTTTCCTGTTCTTATAGTTTCCAGGTGGTATCAGTCCAAAGATTGGGCAGGTCTTGGAAGCCAAATAATTGTAGACTAGATGCAATTGGCTCAGTATTGTGAAAGCTTGGATTACAATAAATCCCAGCTCTACATTATTAGAATAACAGAGGAAACTGTGAAAAGGATGAAGATGATAAAATATATAGACACATAGCAGCAGATCTTCTTCAGAGTTAATATCTTTTTTTTTCTACTTGATTTTCATTAAACAGAATGTCAATCCATTCTTTTTCCTTGACTGCCTTTGATTTTTAGAATAGAATAGACAATTTCAGCTGGAAGGGGCCTACAGTGATCATCCAGTCCAACTACCAGAGTTGCCTGCAGTTGAAAAGGAACGGATTCTGTGATTGCTATATGTGCTTCTGTTCTTGTGTTCTACATAAATTCCTTGGGTTTAGGTGTTTTAACTGCTTACTGAGACAGCAGAAATCCAAATTAATTTAAAATTGAGAAGTATATGTCATCACATATCATTAACTTTCGTCTCTAAAGTTCAGTTAAGTTTTTCGGTTTACACAGCTGCATTGCCCATGGCTTTTTCTTGCCATCAGGCACTAGCTGTACTCTCTTCCTCATTCCATTTATGTGTCCTATTAAAGTGTGCATGTAGTACAGTTGTGCTCTGAAGATTTTATTCTTTTTTTTCCATAATTTTTGTTAAATAAAGATCAATATTATAGCAGCTGAAGCTGTTACACTTTAGTGGAGCTTTCCAGTTTCTTATGTTTTGGGTAAATCACACAATTTTATTTTTTAGCATTAGTTGAGGTGCTTAAGAATGTTTGACCTTATGGAACGAGCTTATGGGGGAGGATATGCTAAATAACTGCATAAAGAGGTGGTCTTCATACAAAATCTGTAGGCAGTTTTCCAGACTATTTTGAGTTCCCTTCTCTCCCAAACCCCTCTGTTCAAAACTCTATTACTTGGCTAAGATAATGAAAATTTCTGAGAGGGATGGAAATATATTGCAGCAATTTTTAGGAGTTTTGTTAAACTGTGTTGCCTTTCTTGAAGAACAGTAGTTGTGTAGAATAATTCTAGGCAAAAGCTATAGTTCTTTTGTTTATTGATTGCAGTGTTTTAAACACAGCGTGTTAACAATTTTTTTCCTACATGTAGGCTCTATTTGTAGCCTCTAAGCTGAAGATGTTTGATCTTCTGAAAGATAAAGGTCCACTGAGGGCTGTGGATATTGCAAGTTATGTTGGAACCTCTGTGTGTGGAACAGAAAGGCTCCTTGATGCATGTGCTGGTCTTGGATTACTGGAGAAAATACCACAAGGTGACTCATTTCTGTGCCCTCTCCCCTGGCCCCTCCAACTGCATATAGTGCTGAAAGGCATGCAGGACTGGAAGAGGTGCTTTGAAGGTCACAGGGGATGCCTTGATTTTGTTGATTTTGGGGAAGGGGGAATGGATTGTTGCTTCTTTGCTTTCATTATTAGTAGCTGGAATTGTTTCATTTGTGGGCAGGCTTTATCCAATGAACACATTCAGATCTTCTCTGAGGAATCCTTAGATTGCTTTTGCTCTCTAGACATAACACTGACCAAATTTCTGAGGGAATTAAAAAAAAAAAACAACTACGTGGACAGTCCCAGGGAGCCCTGTAATAGCTCAGATGTATCATCTGCACTTGAGTTACAACAACCCCATGCAGTGCTACAGGCTTGGGGAACAGTGGCTGGAAAGCTGCCTGGTGGAAAAGGACCTGGGGGTGTTGGTCAGCAGCCAGCTGAATGTGAGCCAGCAGTGTGCCCAGGTGGCCAAGGAGGCAAATGGCATCCTGGCTTGTATCAGGAGTAGTGTGGCCAGCAGGAGTAGGGAAGTGATCATCCCTGTGCACTTGGTGCTGGTGGGGCTGCACCTTGAACACTGTGTTCAGTTTTGGGCCCCTCGCTACAGGAAGGACATTGAGGCACTGGAGCATGTCCAGAGAAGGGCAGTGAATGTGGTGAGAGGTCTGGAGCACAAGAATTATGAGGAGTGGCTGAGGGACCTGGGATTGTTTAGCCTGGAGAAGAGGAGGCTGAGGGAAGACCTTATTGCCCTTTACAACTATCTGAAAGGAGGGTATAGTGAGATGGGTGTCAGTCTCTTCAAGGTAACAAGTGATGGAACAACAGGAAACATCAGGGGGGGTTGTGCCAGGAAAGGTTTAGATTGGATATTAGGAAAAATTCCTTCACCAAAAGGGGTTATCAAGCATTGGAACGGGCTGCCCAGGGAAGTGGTTGAGTCACCATCCCTGGAGGTATTTAAAAGACAAGTAGATGTGGCACTTAGGGTCTTGGTTTAGTGGTGGATTTGGCAGTCTTAGGTGCATGGTTGGACTTCATGATCTTAAAGGTCTTTTCCAACCTAAATGTTTCTGTGATTGTATCTAAAATAAAGACCAAATTCCATTTCCTGCTGCAGCAATGCAGAGTCACAATCTTCAGCAGAGAATCAGTGTTTTAACAAGGAGAGCTCTGGAATGTGCCCCTCTTCGTGGACAACAGCTTAAATTTTAGTACCACTAACTGGAACAGTATTCAAAGGTATGTGTAGGTGAGGGAATCAGTATTAGGATTGATTTTTTTTTCAGTCTGCACTATGTAGTTATGAGTTCCCGTATGCATCATTTACATAGTAAGATTTGAAAAGGACACGTTCCAAGAAAAGGAAATAAAGGAGGCTTTCAACTCTGTTAGAGGACAAGACCAAGCAGAAAGCTCTAAAGACAAAATGTACTGGAGAAAGCTTGAATTTAAGGGAAGGAGAAGCTGTAATCTAAAGAAAAATGTAGTCAGGAATGAAGAACTTACACAAGGGAGAGTATTGGATCAGGTGTGTAACTGAGGTACTCTAGTTTAAAAATATATACATTCCTATATGTATTGATCCTCTGGCATCTAAATTCTTTTTATAAACAAAGTACCCGCTCCTTTAAGAATACTAAAGGTCTTCTCATTATTTCTTGGAAATCTTTGCACAAAAAAAATGATCGTAAGATCAGGATTTGCTAGCTATTTAACAGCTACTCAGGAAAACATGTCTTCAGTTTTTAAATTACAATTGTAAAGTGCTGAAACAAAGCTTGTTGCAATTGCTTTCTTCCCATAAGGTTACAGTAATACAGATTCAACAAATATCTACCTGACCTCAGATGGTGAATACTCACTTCATGGCTACATTATTCACTCTAATGACCACCTTTGGCCTCTCTTCTCAAACTTGGAGTCTGCTGTCAAAGAAGGCAGCAGGCAGAACCATCAAGCCTTTGGAAGGAAAGCAGATGATTTATTTAAGGTAATGTAAACTCTTACTAGTATCAAAACTGGTAGTGAGGAGTCCAGAACTGATCTAGGGGCAAATGGAGACTGAGATGTCTAAGAAAGTTGGTCAGTATCAGAAATTATAGAAACACAGTGCAACTTTATAGTCTCAGACTTCTGTCCCCTTGAACTTTAGCCTCTGAAATGCTGAACTAATCACAGAATATACTGGGAAGTTCGTGTGCTGTTGAAAATTTGCTGGCTAAAGTGTTGTTCATCCAGCTAACTCACTCTCAGAACAACCGCTGAGCCTGTTTAGTTTACATGTATGTAGCCTTTTTATGACACCAGGTAAGACTGTATCACACGTCTGCCTTCCATGTTGGATGCCAGTCACTTGGTACTGATGTGCATCCAGTTAAATCTGTGATGGCTGTGTAATCAAAGCTATTTCCAAAGTTACTTTGTGTTGATGCAGTGAAGAACGAATCCAGTCTGTTTTTTGAAGCTTTGTAGCTTTGTATATGCTTCAAGCTGATGTATGTTGCTGTTAAGAATTGTAATCCTTTCTTCCATATGTTTTCATCTCTGAAGCATTCCTTTTCCAATGTTAGCCCAGGTGGATGTGTACAGACTAGAGAATCACTTAGGGTTATAATTATCCTAAATGGTCAGTTATCCAACTGGTGAAGCAGGTTGGGGACATAAATATTTGTACCTGTTTAAAGAGAGGGCTTGTAGAGAGAGCAGGAGAATATGTCAGGACTTCAGCTCTGACAGCAGTGCTGGCTTAAAGTGTACTTCAGACTACATCCTGAGGTTCTTCATTTGTACTTGACCTCTAGATGCTGATGAAGCCAGTCTCCTAAAGATGTCATCTGCATCCCTCATATACAGTTGATGGAAGGAAATAAAGGGGTTTTGAGACTCGGGAAGGTCCTGTTAGCCTATTATTAGTACCTAGATTACAGAATCTCCTTTAGAAGTCCTTCAAGGGCTGTTTTAAAGGGAATTTAGAATTTTGGAGGTGATGCAAAAATATACTTCTCACTGCAGTGAAAGGATTTGGAGACTAAATGGGACTTTTAAATGATCTTTTAATTTTAGAACTCTAATGTTAATTGTGTGTGCCAAATGCCTTGGTTGTGCATAGTTTTAGTTAAGCAATGAAAATAAATTTCAGTTACTGTACTTTTTTCCCCTTTTTAGGACTATTATCACAGCCAGGAGGTGAAGCAACGTTTTATGGCTGCCATGCACAGCATTGCCCACCTAACAGCAAAAGATGTGGCTACAGCATTTGATCTTTCACGGTTTAAATCTGCTTGTGATTTAGGAGGTACTGCTTGTAATTGAACTCCTGCATATAGTAAAGGGAAAAGCATGATTTCAGTTCCATATTTTATTACTTAAACCTTACATATTGTTTTTATTAGAACTGCAGTAAGATTATCTACTGTTGATTTTTCTGATATTGTAATGTCAGAATAAAAGGACTGAGTGCAGTTAATTGAAGGCAGTGTTACTTAAATGGTATTTGAGTATGTAACACAATCAGTTACATACTGACACTTAGCACAGAAAGCAAGATGGGTTCTGGCTCAGCTGACAGAATATTGGGCTGGGAGCTCCATTTTCAGCTGTGCTGTTCCCATTCTTTGGCATGGCCAAGATTTTTTGAAAGTAATGAAGGATTTATTTCTGAATCCTTCTATATTGAGTTGTCAAACTTGAAACACTGCACTGCTAGAACAAAAAGGTTGGATTCTTTTAGAAAGGATTTAACTTTTTCATGTGTTGTTTTAATTATTATCTAAGATGACCACCAAAATGGTGAAGACCAATATACACAAGAAGAAACTCTTCTTGTTAGAGTCCTTTTTTATCCTGTACTAGGAGCTGC